>NC_053489.1:683982844-684020344 GCF_905171775.1 Rana temporaria | reverse complement strand
CTTGCAAAAGTATTTCCCTGTGTTACCCTTCCTAGAGCAAGTTGCTTCTGCTCTGAATGTTTGTCGGTGTTTGTTGGTGAGTTGTGCGTGATAGAGAAGTTTTGGAGGAGTATTAGATAGTAGTTGGTGTTTGTTTCTGCTAAGTGTATTTTCTGTTTGTTTTTTTCCGAGTGTATTTTTTTTTTTTCTGATTGCATTTTGTGTTTGTTTTTTTCTGATTGTATTTTGTGTTTGTTTTTTTCTGATTGTATTTTGTGTTTGTTTTTTGCGTGTTTGTTTTTGAATTTGTAGTAGCTGCTTGTGTGTTTTGCTTTTTGTGAGTTTCTTCTGTGAGTGTTTTTGTTTGTTTGTTGTGTGTGTATTTTTGTTTCTTTGTCCTGTGAGTTTCTTGTTGCTGAGTGGTGTCTGTGATGGCACCCAAGCGCAGGAAGCTCAATTTTAATCAGGTTGAGAAGCAAATCCTTGCTAGGTCCATCGTCCTATATGGGCGCTATTTACATGGGCCTGAGAGCCGGAACACCTCCCCGGCCCAAAGGAAGAAGATTCTAAAAAAAATTACGGATCAGATAAATGCGGCGGGGGGGGAGACGAGGACCCCCGCTGGCATCCAAAAAAAGATCAACGATCTAAAGAGCGTGGTCCGTAATAAGGTGGCAAAGATCAATGCCCATGCCACGGGCACTGGAGGAGGGGGACCCTGCCCCATCCGTCTGAGTGAGGAGGAATGGGCAGTGGCTCGGTGTTTCCAGCCAGAGCAGGTGGTGGGCCTGCATGGATATCAGACAGGTGTTCCTGTGGGGCCAGGTAAGTTTTTGGTTTTTCTATCTGGTGATTAGCATGTGTGGGTGGGGGAAGGGAAGATGTGCCAAGTGTGTGGATCCTCAAACCTGTGATTGTTTTGTGTCCTCCACAGATGACCAGGAGGTTGCTGGCCCATCAGGCCAGGCTGCTGCACCACCCCAAGGACAGGAGGCTGCTGAGGATTCCCCAGGGGAGGGGAGTGGCCAAACCTCCCCTCATGAGGAGGTTGAGGGGGAGGAGGATGAGGGGGAGGAGGATGAGGGGGAGGAGGATGAGGGGGTGGAGGAAAAAGATCTGCAGATTGGCTGGGAAGTCCTTTTGGCCTCTGATATGATGACCTTTGAGGATACCCTTGAGGCTACACTTGAGGCTACCCTTGAGGCTACCCCAGAGCCTACCCCAGAGGCTGGCAGCAGTCAGGCCACCATCAGGGGTAGCCCCTCCCACTCCTCCCGCAACAGGCCGCAACCCACAAGGGTCACTCTCCCCCTCCTCCCAGGCCACAAGCCAGAGGGGCAGGCAGGATGGCAACCCAGGAGACCAGGGGGGTGGCCGAGAGTCTGCCGGCCAGTCTGCAGAAGGACAATGCCCGGCAGACCCGCACTCTGGGTCAGATAAAAGACACTCTGACCCAGATGGAGCACAGCCTGGGTGTAATGAAGGAGTCACTCGGTGATGTGGCCACCAACTCATTGGCGGTCATCACATGTTTGTGTGAGCTGCAGACCGCCACAACAGGCGTGGCCCAGGAGGTGACTGCCCTGACCCAGGCTGTGCAGGACAATACCCGGGCTGTCCAGGACAATACCCGGGCTGGCCAGGCCAATGCAGCTGCCGTCACTCTCTGTCTGACAAGGATAGCAGTGGCCTTGGAGGGCAGGCCAGCAGGAGGACAGACACCAGGGGAGGCTCCTCCTTCCCCTGCTCACCCACCCCCCCATGAAGATACTCCCTCCCCTGCTAACACCCCCCCATGAAGATACTCCCTCCCCTGCTAACACCCGCCCCTCATGAAGATCCTCCAGTTGGCCGTGGCCGTGCCCGTGTCCGTGGGCAGCCCAGACGGAGCAATCGCCGCCGAAATTAATTTGCAGGAGTAATTTTTATTTTTATTATTTTTTTTTTTATTTTTTTTTATGATTTTGTTTATTATACTGTACTTATGATTTGGTTTATGTGTGTGAATGATGTGTGAATGTGGGGGGGTGGCATTCCTGATTAAATAAGGGTGTCACCCTCAGTTTTGGTGGAGAAGGGATCCCCAGGACCAGGGAGAAGTGATCCCAGGTCCCTGAATGCACAGTAACAGAATTGGAGCCATGGCGTGGCGTTACTGCTCCCAAGTACCAATTGGGGGGGGGGGGTACTTGGATCTAATCCAATTAGATGTGCATGTGATATGTCTGTGCTAGGGACCACAGTGGTGTGCATTCATGCATTCTCATTGTGACATAATTAATAGTGTTGAGCGGAATACGCCATATTCGATTTCGCGATATATCACGAATATATAGACGAATATTCGTGAAATATTCGCTAAAATCGAATATTCGTGATATTTTATAAAAAAAAATGATTGCGAAATTTTGACAACTGTGGTAGGAGGACTCTTATTGGCTCTGATGTAAAAGAAGGGCGGAGAAAGTATTCGCGAATATTCGGAAATCGAATATTGGTGATATTTTATCGAAATTTCGCTAATGCGAATGCGAAATTGATGACGAGATTTTGACAACTGTGGTAGGAGAACTCTGATTGGCTGTGATGCAAAAGAAGGGCGGAGAAAGTATTCGCGAATATTCGGAAATCGAATATTGGTGATATTTTATCGAAATTTCGCTAATGCGAATGTGAAATTGATGGCGAGATTTTGACAACTGTGGTAGGAGAACTCTGATTGGCTCTGATGCAAAAGAAGGGCGGAGAAAGTATTCGCGAATATTCGGAAATCGAATATTCGCGATTGCGAATATTCGGCAACATAAAAGGATCGCCTCAGCTTAGCTACTCGGCCCAGGGTCTCTAATCATACCAGCAATGCTTTTAGACGTCGATAGGATGTGATCTGTTTTAAAAATAAATTTGAAAAAATAAGAATATTCGGAATAGCGAATTTTGGCCGCGAAATTCGAGTTATTCGCGAATATTCGAATATGCCATATTCGTAACGAATATTCGAAATGCGAATATTCGTGAGCAACACTAATAATTAATGTGTGTGTTTACTGTGCAAAGATGCATTCTGTGAGGCGTCTCCTGACTGCTGTTCCCTCAGAAGAGGGGGTACCCTCGGTCACTGAAATCACTAGTCTAGCTATGCGCATGGATGCCCCTGGCATGTTGGCATACAGATTGTAGTCCAGCAAGTGTGTGTGCTCAGCTCTTCCTTAATGGTGTTGCTTTAGCTGACCTTTACACGGCATGTGTAAAATTAGGGCACCTTTTATAATGTGTAAATTTACACATTGAAACTACCAGTTCATGAATTTTCCATGGAAGGCCCATATAGTCCACCTATGTAATGGCTGTTCTGATAAATTTCAGATTTCATAAGCTGTCTGCAATTGTCTGATAATGTGCTTAAAGTGGCGTTCCACCCAAAAATGGAACTTCCACTTTAAAGAAAGGTGACCCACATTTGGCATGTCATTTTTTTGGGGGGGGAGCGGAAGCCCTCTTTGTAGAGATAGAAAACAACTGTCACTGCCCCTACTTATGACTGGTCTTCACAGCAAGGAGCATTGGAAGGGTGGACGCATGTCAACAAACACACAGAATAACCAAGCTCAACTTACCAACCAATCAGCAACCAACCAAATTCACCTGTCTAACAGTGTGTTAAAAACAGGGGTTAGTTGCACACATTTGCAAATACATGTGTAAACTGCAGGCCCCGTCAAGGCTCCCTGTGTACTGCAGTCCTAACTCTAAAATTTTAAGTCTGCTCAGTGGAAGCACATGCATGCTGATGGATAGATAAAGGGCAGATGACTGGAGGGAGCCCAGCCCTCCTTAAAGGAGCAGGGGCACACTAAACACCCAGCACATGGAAGCAAATGTGCCAGTGCGTTGCCTGACCACAATGACAACAATACAAAAAACAAATGTCACTGCCCCTACCTATGAGTGGTCTTCACAGCAAGGAGCACTGGATGGGCGGACGCATGTCAACAAACACACAGAATAACCAAGCTCAACTTACCAACCAATCAGCAACCAACCGAGGGTTCCAGCTCCCACTTCCTCCCTAGGTCGCCTTGGCGACCGGAAGAAAGTCACCTCCCCCTTCCTCTCTGCAATCATCTGGGACATGTCACAAGTCCCAGATGATTGCTCCGCCAATCATGGTGCGCATCGCTGGAGCCCGGGACAGGTGAGTGTCCGATTATTAAAAGTCAGCAGCTGCATGACTCAAGTATAACAGATGTACTACTAACCCAACTTAATTTTAAACCCATAACCAACCCCAACCTTCTTCCCCCATTAACATGGAGACCACACCATTTTGTTGGGTAAATAATAGGCCATAGCAGCCTTCTTTATTAAAAGTAATAATAATTTAACATTTTAACGTAAACACCTGTCATACTAACTAACTGCCGTTGGTCTCCGCAGGCGAAAGCCTATAACTGTAAAACACTAAATGTATATATAAACATATATACATATCAACATATATATATAACTTCTCTAATTGCACTGCGGTCCCTCGTGCCCTTCTGACAGGCCTCAAGCCGATGCTGGCTCAGAGACCCTCCCGACCGCAGTGCTCCATACTCATTCCCCAGGTAACCTCCGTTCTCTGGGCATCATCATATCCCCTGTCACCGACAGGTCTTCAAACCTTTATTTTAACCCGGCTCCTCCTTCACCCGCAGAGACCAAACCACGCTGCCACGACAATCCTTTGCAAACCTACGGAGAAACAAGCAAACACAAACAACACGCAACACCACAACACTGACATACAATCCTAACCACCGAAAGGAACAACTAGAAACAGGGGAGGGTGGGTGGGAACTTTCCTGCGCGCTCTGCTTGCCCTGGGGGCGGGGACTTACCCTTTTATCAACTCCTCTCTCCGCCCCCCCCCCCGCCCCCTGAGAGCCAATGGTTAATTTGTGCCCTGTTAACTGCGTCATGTGTGCCCTACACCGAGTCCCCTTGGTCCTAGCTCCGGGCTGTCTGTATTTGTAGCTGCTGACTTTTAATATATATATATTTTTTAAGCAAAACACCCCTTTAAGAAAAGTAATCCACTTAATATAACTTCTATTCATTTTTATAAAATCCAATCAGCCAGACTCCAGTCTACCACTGTCATTGGCTGACCGAAAGAAGCAACATCAGCACATCTCAACCAGAGCTGGCTTCACACAATGGCCAAAAACCATTGCAGAGGAGAAGAGAGACGGGAGAAGGACAGGGTCATGTTCTATCCCGCTACTGATCAAACTGGACTCAATGGGGCTGATTTACTATTCTCTGTGCGCTGCGCTGGTTCATGCCTTAATTAGTACTCCGGGTGAAGCCTTAATTAGGCGCATGAACCAGCGTAGCAGCCGGCGCATTGCAAGTGATATGTAAAGCCGCGCCGAACTCCCTAAAGAAGTCTATGGGAGAAATCAAAAGTGTTCATATTAAAGGCTAATCTGCAAGTTTTGTCCTAAAAAGTGTTTGGGGACCTCAGTCCTGCCCCAGGAAACATGTATCAACACTTTTTTTATTTTTTAAAACGGACGTTTTTTCGGGAGCAGTGAATTTATTAATGCTTAAAGTGAAACAATAAAAGTGAAATATTCCTTTAAATTTCGTACCTAGGGGGGGTGTAAGGTCAGCATGTGAAATAGCGCATTTATCCCGCACTTAGAACTGTCCCTGCACAAAATGACATTCTGAAGGAAAAAAAGTCATTTAAAATTCACACGCGGCTCTAATGAATTGTCGGCTCCCGGCAATTCTAAAGGGATTCATTCATTTGGTCCCCCAAATTAAATTACCAGGCCCTTCAGGTTATTAAGGGGAACCCCGCCGTAAAAAAAAAATGGCGTGGGTTCCCCGCAAATATCCATACCAGGCCCTTCAGGTCTGGTGTGGATTTTAAGGGGAACTCCACCCCAAATTAAAAAAAAATGGCGTGGAGTCCCCCTAAAAATCCACACCAGACCCTTATCCGAGCGCGTTGACCTGGCCGGCCGCAGAAAAGAGGGGGGGACAGAGTGCGGCCCCCCCCTCTCCTGAACCGCACCAGGCCACATGCCCTCAACATGAGGAGGATGTCTCCATGTTGATGGGGACAAGGGCCTCATCCCCACAACCCTTGCCCGTTGGTTGTGGGGGTCTGCGGGCGGGGGGCTTATCAGAATCTGGAAGACCCCTTTAACAAAGGGGACCCCCAGATCCTGCCCCCCTATGTGAATTGGTAATGGGGTACACTGTACCTCTACCATTTCACCAAAAGAAAAATGTCAAAAGTGTTAAAAATGACAGTAGCCGGTTTTTGACAAACCTTTTATTCTCTTCTTTCCGCGGGTTCTTCTTTTCTTCTTTCATTCAGGTTTCTTCCTCTGCTTCTTTCTTGGGTCTTCTTGTCTCATCTTGCCCGACGTCTTCTCCCATGTTCCTCTCCTTCCGTCGGCCTTCTCGTCCCGCATCTTGCCCGGTGTCTTCTCCTATCTTCTCCGTCCGTCAGCCTTCTCGTCCACATCTCTTTCTTCCCCGGACGCAGAGCTTGAAATTGAATTAGCCGCCGTCTTCCGCTCCTGGGACCCGCCCCCCTCCGACGCCACAAGTAAACTCATTTGAAAGTCATGTGCGTCAGAGGGGGGCGGGGTCACAGAGCGTCACACGGCGGGGAAATTCAATTTCAAGCGCGCCGTCCGGAGAAGAAGCCGCCGCACTATGCGGACGAGCTTCCAATTGAAGTTACCGCCGTGTGACGCTCATGTGACCCCGCCCCCCTCTGACGCACATATACCACACGCGGACTTTCATATGAGTTAACCTGTAGCGTCTGAGGGGGGCTGGTCCCAAGAGCGGAACACGGCGGGGACTTCAATTTCAAGCGCAGCACCCAGAAGAACAAGAAGATGTTGGACGAGAAGGCCGACGGACGGAGAAGACACCGGGCAAGATGTGGACGAGAAGACCCAAGAAAGAAGCAGAGGAAGAAACCCGAATGAAAGAAGAAGAAAAACCGCGGAAAGAAGATTTTATTAAAAGATTTGTCAAAAACCGGCTACTGTCATTTTTAACACTTTTGACATTTTTTTGGGGTGAAATGATAGAGGTACAGTGTACCCCATTACCAATTCACATAGGGGGGGCAGGATCTGGGGGTCCCCTTTGTTAAAGGGGTCTTCCTGATTCTGATAAGCCCCCCGCCCGCAGACCCCCACAACCACCGGGCAAGGGTTGTGGGGATGAGGCCGTTGTCCCCATCAACATGGGGACATCCTCCCCATGTTGAGGGCATGTGGCCTGGTGCGGTTCAGGAGAGGGGGGGCCGCACTCTGTCCCCCCCTCTTTTCTGCGGCCGGCCAGGTTAACATGCTCGGATAAGGGTCTGGTGTGGATTTTTAGGGGGACTCCACGCCATTTATTTTTTTAATTTGGGGTGGAGTTCCCCTTAAAATCCACACCAGACCTGAAGGGCCTGGTATGGATATTTGGGGGGACCCCACACCATTTTTTTTTACGGCGGGTTCCCCTTAATATCCATTCCAGACCTGAAGGGCCTGGTAATTGAATTTGGGGGAACCGCCACACATTTTTTTTTTTTTTTGTTTTAATGAGCAATGACTGTATTCTTTATAGCCATGAGTACTTTTAAATTACTTTTTTTTTTCACTTCAGAAATGACATCTTGTACAGGGACAGTTCTAAGCACGGGAAACATGCGTGTACCCCCCTCCCCCCTGTATGAAATTTAAAGGAATATTTCACTTTTATTGTTTCACTTTAACCACTTCCATACCGCGCCTATTCTGGCACTTCTCTCCTTCATGTAAAAATTATATTTTGTTCCTGGGAAATTACTCAGGACCCCCAAACATTATATATATTTTTTTTAGCAGACACCCTAGGGAATAAAGTGGCGGTCATTTTTTATTTGATTTCCAACGGTATTTGCGTAATAATTTTTCTAATGCCTTTTTTTTTGGCCCAAAAAAAAAAAAGTTTCATGAATTAAAAAATAACAAAACAGTAAAGTTAGCCCAATTTTTATGGATAATGTGAAAGATGATGATACACCGAGTAAATAGATACCTAACTTGTCACGCTTTAATATTGCACACACTCATGGAACGGCGCCAAACTTCGGAACATAAAAATATCCATAGGTGATGCTTGATTTTTTTTTTTTACAGGATACCAGTTCAGAGTTACAGAGGAGGTCTAGGGCATGAATTATTGCTCTCACTCTAACGCACGCGTCAATACCTCACATGTGTGGTTTGAATGGTGTTTACATATGTGGGCGGGACTTACATGCATATTCGCTTCTGAGTGCGAGCTACTAGGGACAGGGACGTTTATTTAAATTTTTTTACCTAATATTTTTATTTTTGCACTTTTCTTTCCCTTTTTTTTATTTTGGATCACTTTTCTTCCTATTACAAGGAATGTAAACATCCCTTGTAATAGGACTAGTGTGTGACAGGTCCTCTTTATGGAGAGAGGCGGGGTCAAAAAGGCTGGAAAGCATGGTATTGCAAAATAAAAAATTAAAAAAAGATCTCATGCTTTCAGCTGCAATCATGTTCGTTCAGCACAGTTGTGTAGTGTATAGCACTTTGACCTAGCAGCAAAGGGGTCGCTGGTTCGAATCCTGCCCGTGACACCATCTGCATGGAGTTTGCTCTCCCTGTGCCTGCGTGGGTTTCCTCCCACAATATAAAAACATGCTGTAAATCGGATCCGGTCTAAATAAGCCCTAATATGCAGTAGTATATTTAGGTTTTGTGCTGCCCTAGGCCTGACTACATATCTGCACCTCCTAATAGAAAAATGACCCACCCTTCCTGTCAAGGTCACACCCTGTTTTTGTATCACCTGCCCAGGAATTTTCAGGGGACACACACACTAGTTCTGGGGGGGGGGGGGTCACTGGATTCCCTTAATTTGCATAGTTTTTCTCTCACTTCCTGTTTGGCTGGAAGTGAAGGCAAATCTCCCCAATTAGACACAGATAATACAAAATAAACAGACAGGGGCTATAACCCTCCATCCAAAATTAAAGAAAATAAAAAGTGTTGATTATAGTTCTAGTTTAAGCACAAATTTCAGAGAGTTTTATTGAGAGGCCTAAGAAAATATAACCATGCCAATAGGCCAGGATACAGCGAGTGTGTGTGTTAGGGCCCCCCACAAACACCACCCAATGTTAAATAAACCATTTTCTTAATTTGCAAATAAGTATTATCTGCTCATTTTTGGGGGATGTCTGCACCCCTAATAGGGTGAAGACACCTCACAAATGTTGTCACTTTCTACTTCAAATTCATTCACTTCCTGTCACATAGCCAAACAGGAAGTGAGGGTAAAACCTTACTAATGTCTTTTGTTGGGGACACAGATCAATCTAAATAGTTTCCTATTGTGGAAATTGCATTTTGCTGTGTACACCCCAAATTATTAGGGATCTTGGACTTTGGGGGTCCATTTACTAAAGGCAAATCCACTTTGCATTACAAGTGGACAAGCAAGGAAGAAAACAAAACTTTGCTTCTACAGGATTGGATGTTAAAACCGTCAGTGCTTCCTCTGATTTTCAGCGACTATGCTTGTACTGCAGAGTGGCTTTGCCTTTACTAAACCCCAAACCAACTAATCATTTGGGGTGTACACAGCAGTGCAATTTGCTTAATGGGGACACTAGTTAGATTGACCCTAAGAAAAGTCATTGGTAGGGTTTTAACCTCACTTCCTGTTCAGCTGTGTGACAGGAAGTGAAGCCAATTTTAAGAAAAGGGACACAAAGCTCAACCCAAAAAAAAACACAAGCAGGGGCTCTAACACTCATTTAGCTTCCCTCAAACACCCACAATTAGAATAGGATTGCCTTGCGCTAGATTTAAGCACAGTGCTGTAAATCAGCACTTCAAGCCTGTCCACTAACAGCCCCCCCCCCCCCAACAGGCCATGTTTGCAGGTTTTCCTTCATCTTGCACATGTGCTTTAAAAGACAGTCTGGACAGCAATTCTTGATAAGAGAAATCCACAAAACATGTCCTGTCGGGGGTACTTGAGGGCTGAGGACCACTGCAGTAAAAAGAAAAAAAAAACTTACCACGTTGTCTTTAATTTCCTGGAGAATAAACATTTCATGATTACACACCAGGAAAGAAGCTTAGACAAAAATCACACATAATTTGTTAGGCCCAAACCTATTTCAGCTGCAGCTGTCAAAATCCGTAGCATGAAAAAGTAACAAAAAACAAACTTCAAAATTTGAAAGTAATTTTTATTGGTCAACAAAACAAGGAAAGCAAAAAAGACAAACAAACACACACACACAAACAAAAATACATTTCAAAAATTAAAATAAACATAGGTTAACCGTCCCAACATCTTCAGAAATATTTTTCAAAATAAGGCAGCAGAGAAAAATACATCAAAGTGAACATCATTTAAAAATAAACAAAAAACATTGGCAAAATAAACATGCTCCAAACCACATTTCTGTTTAGCAACAACATTGCTGCCAGCTTGCCCCTCTGAGGGCAGCTCGATCCACGCTTTTTATAACATGTGTGCTAATTAAGCAATTGAAATCACATGAACAAATTTCAGTCTCTAGTTTGGGTGAGCTTGTAAGTGCTTACACCTGGTAAGGATGTCCTTAAATTACTAACTCACCCACGCTCTATGAGCATGAGACATCCAAGTGATTTTCACCCTTTAAAAAGAAGGGAAAAAAATGTCTAAGTGTAATTTCTTTTTTCAGGTTACCAGTTTAGAGTTACAGAGGAGGTCTAGTGCTAAAAGTATTGCTCTCGCTCTAACGCACGCGTCAATACCTCACATGTGTGGTTTGAACGATGTTTACATATGTGGGCGGGACTTGCTTGTTTGATCACCTCTGTGTTTTTTCTTTTTTTTGGTATAAACAAAAATAGAGCGACATTTAAAAAAAAAAAAAAAACATTTTTACTGTTTGCTATAATAAATATCCCCAAAATTAACTAAAAATAATATATTTTTCCCTCAGTTTAGGCCGATACGTATTCTTCGACATATTTTTGGTTCCAAAAAATCGCAATAAGCGTTTGATTGGTTTGCGCAAAAGTTATAGCGTCTACAAAATAGGGTTTAGTTTTTTGGCTTTTTTATTAATATCGTTTTTTTTTACTAGTAATGGCGGCGATCAGCGATTTTTATCAGTACTGCGACATTATGGCGGACACATTTTTGGAACCATTGGCATTTTTCTAGCGACCAATGTTCTAAAAAGGCATTGCTTACTATAAAAATGTCACTGGCAAGGAAAGGGGTTAACACTAGGGGCGAGGGAGGGGTTAATTATGTTCCCTGGGTGTGTTCTAACTGTAAGGGGGGTGAGACTGACTAGGGGAAATGACAGATCGCTGTTCATACACTGTATGAACAGACGATCAGGCATTTCCCCCCCCTGACAGGACCGGGATAAAGGGGAACTCTGCGCCAAATTTCTAACAAGAAACCGGCGCGGGTCCCCCTCCAGGGGTACATTAGGCTCCTCGGCTTGGTCTGGAATGTGAGAGGTTAAACCCACGCCAAAAAACAGCGTGGGGTCACCCCCCAGATCCAGACCAAACCCCCATCCCAGGCACGCAGTCTGGCCCGGACAGGAATGGGGGTGGGGACGAGCGAGCGCCCCCACCCTCCTGAGCCGTACCAGACCGCATGCCCTCCACATGGGGGAGTGTGTACTTTGAGGGAGGGGGCACTGCCCCCCCACCCCAAAGCACTCTTGTCCCCATGTCGATAGGGACAAGAGCCTCTTCCCGACAACCCTGGCCGTTGGTTGTCAGGGTATGCGGGCAGGGGGGCTTATCAGAATCTGAGAGCCCCCTTTAATAAGGCGGCCCCCAGATTCCGCCCCCCCCACCCTATGTGAATGAGTATGGGGTACATTGTACCCCTACCCAATCACCTGGGGAAAAAAATGTAAAAAAAATAATACACCACACACATTTATAAATTAATTTATTAGTCAGCTGGGGGTCTTTTGCCGGGGCCCCCCACCACCACCCCATTGGGCCCCGGGCTTCGTCGTCTTCCACCGGGGCCCCCCACCCCATAAAGCTCTTTTACATTCGGGGGGGCCCAGGCTTCACTGCTTTCTGCCGGGGGGTGCACCTACCCCCCCCCCCCCCCCCCCCCGGGCTTCTACACTGTTTTCCGCCGGGGGCGACACCCTCGGCCTTCTGCGCCGTCTTCCGCCGGGGCCCCCTTCACCATGAAGCTCCTTGCTTATAGGGGAGGGCCGCGGTCTTCGTCGCTGTCTTCCGCCGGGGCCCCCTTCACCATGAAGCTCCTTGCTTATGGGGGAGGGCCGCGGGCTTCGTCGCTGTTTTCCGCCGGGACCCCTTCACCATGAAGCTCCTTGCTTATGGGGGAGGGCCGCGGGCTTTGTCGCTGTTTTCCGCCGGGACCCCCTTCAATGTGATGTCACATGGGTTGAGGTCACATGGGGGCATTGCCCTATATAAGTCAATGCCTACCGCTCAGACGGCATTCCAGCGCGGGACCTCGTCGTGTCAACATCGAATGGAAGAGAAGGGAGAAGACAGCGGAGACAAGCCCTGAGCTCCGCGGAGGAGCCAGGCAGAAGAGGGAACAGAGAAGACAGCAGGAAGAAAGCCCTGGCTCCGCGGGGGAGACAGGCAGAAGAGGTAACAGAGAAGAAAGCAGAAAGAAAGCCCTGTCCCCCGGAGAAGACAGGCAGAAGAGGGAACAGAGAAGAAAGAAGTGGAAAGAAAGCCCTGGCTCTGCGGGGGAGACAGGCAGAAGAGGGAATGCCAAGACAGCAGAGTAAAGACCGGGGATTTGGCGCACCCCCGGCAGAAGACGAACAAGACCGGATGCCCTGGCGGAAGGCACCGGAAAGACCGGGGGATAGGCGCCATCCCCCGGCAGAAGTCGCCGAAGTCCGGATGCCCCCCCCTAATGAAAAAGAGCTTAAATGGGTTGGGGGGCCCCGGCGGAAGGCACCGGAGAGGACCGAGGGATGGCGCCCTCCCCCGGCAGAAATCTGCGAAGCCCAGGGCCCCGGCGGAAGATCGGGAGAGAAGACACCCCCCTTCTGAAAGAGCTAAAAGAAGAAAGGGGGGCCCCGGAGCTGACTAATAAATTATTTTATTCTGTGTAGTGTGTTTTTTTACTTTACATTTTCCCCCAGGTGAATGGGTAGGGGTACGATGTACCTTATTAAAGGGGGCTCGCAGATTCCGATAAGCCCCCACCTGCATACCCCGACAACCAATGGCAAGGGTTGTCGGGAAGAGGCTCTTGTCCCTATCCACATGGGGACAAGAGTGCTTTGGGGTGGGGGGGCAGTGCCCCCCTCCCCCACAGCACACACTCCCCCATGTTGAGGGAATGCGGTCTGGTACGGCTCAGGAGGGGGGGCGCTCGCTCGTCCCCACCCCCATTCCTGTCTGGCCAGACTGCGTGCCTGGGATAAGGGCTTGGTCTGGATCTGGGGGGACCCCACGCTGTTTTTCGGCGTGGGTTTAACCCCTTACGTTCCAGACCAAGCCTAAGAGCCTAATGTACCCCTGGAGGGGGACCCGCGCCGGTTTCTTGTTTGAAATTTGGCGCGGAGTTCCCCTTCATGGTCAGCGCAGGCTGAAAACAGGTTGGAGATTCTCGTGCACCGCTTCACGCAGCGCAATTACGGGTACGCCGCTTGGTATTTACCAAGATTTTCTCGGCGTACTGACAAGGCGCACGGGAAACTCTGAAATTTCTCTGTACGCATGCCCAGTATGAAAATGAACCTCCCGAGGTTCAGGCGCACTGTGTAAGCGTACAGGGATCGGTTTTCAAAAGTCACTTTCACTTTCAATTCGGCCCGCCAAACACATTCAAACACATGTCACTTCACTTCCCCCGCATCACCCCACCTCCCCCCTAATAAACTCCCGCCCGAATCCTCGATATTTACATTTCATGTGCCGTGCGCCAGGTCTATAGTGGTGCACAATGCGCCCTCTCCTGGGCGCACTGAGCACTTTAGTAACTAAGGAAATACACTGCACTAGCAGCGTATTTCTTTAGTAAATGTCAAAACGTCTGCTACTCCTGCTTTTGCTCCATGAGTCATGGAGCAAAGGCTTGGTAAATCAGCCCCTGTGTCTCTATCTATCTCTCTCTCTAACTGTCTGACTGACTTCTCTAACAAAAGCCGGAGCACACTACACGAGGCCGCCGTGCAGGCTGCCTATTATAGTGTGGGGCGTGTACTAATCCCCCTGAGCCATAATTGGCCAAAGCCACCCTGGCTTTTACCAATTATGGCTCTTCGCTTTTTTGCGCGCTGCAGTGGCGTAACCAGAGTTATGGGCGCCCGGGGCGGAATTTCTTTTTCGCTCCCCCCCCTTATATAAACATCCACGTTTATATGTGCGTAAACGTGGGGGACTTAAACATTTTGGAGCTTTTTTTTTTACTTTTTTTAAATTTACTTCACTCTTTTTATGTTTGTTTACACTTGATGTCATTGCTATTACATAGGGGGATAAAAATCCCCCTATATAATAGCACAGGTACACTGACAGGTCCTCTTAATGGAGACATTAGGGGTCTCTAGGACCCCTAATGTCACCTGGGGACCCCAAAAGAAGCTGATGAAGCACAGATCTGCTTCTTCTCTCTGGCTATAGCAGCCAGATGACTGACAGGTGAATGCAGATGTAATACACATCACTTCTGCATTCACAGCCTGGAGGGAGATCAGCAAGGAGGAAGATGCTGGTCTCCCTCCCATCTTACCTCCTGACACCCTCCTGAGTCGGTCCTGGGCCGCAGATGGGGCAGCGGATCCCGGGATTGAAGGTGAGGGGTCAGGAGGGGGGGCGGCGGCAGTATTGGAGGGGGTAGGGGGGCACGCAGCCAGCACATATACACAATTGGCAGGCTATAGAGCCGCTGATCGTGTATAAGTGAAAGTTCAACTGGTAATGGCACTGACCCCTGACACCTACACTGACCCTGACACCTACACTGACCTATACACCTACACTGACCCTGACACCTACACTGACCTTTACACCTACACTGACCTATACACCTACACTGACCTATACACTGACCCATACACGGACCCATACACTGACCCTGACCTATACACATACACTGACCTATACACTGACCCATACACATACACTGACCCATACACTGACACTGACCTATTCACTGACCTATACACTGACCCATACACTGACCCATACACATACACTGACCTATACACTGACCCATACACTGACCCATACACATACACTGACCTATACACTGACCCATACACTGACCCATACACTGACCCATACACTGACCCTGACCTATACACATACACTGACCCATACACTGACCCATACACATACACTGACCTATACACTGACCCATACACATACACTGACCTATACACTGACCCATACATTGACCCATACACTGACCCATACACTGACCCTGACCTATACACATACACTGACCTATACACTGACCCATACACTGACCCATACACTGACCCATACACATACACTGACCCATACACATACACTGACCAATACACTGACCCATACACATACACTGACCTATACACTGACCCATACACATACACTGACCTATACACTGAACCATACACTGACCCATACACTGACCTGACACATTGTTACTGTAATGAGTCTGTGCTTAGGCGTTCAGGGCAGGAATGCTGCGTGTGTACTTGTCTTGCTGGAGAGTGAGTCTGGTCGGGCAATGCATTAACATACACGTGGCAGCATGGCGGTGGCGTGAGTCTGAGTCTCCTCCTCTCCCCCAACTAGGTGCTGGTGTGGTGGCGGTGCGGTGCCGAGTCCTACAACTCCCATATATGTATGTATTGTCACTTGTCAGGCTCACCTGCAAGACTCTCCTCTCAGACGAAGTCCACTGCACATCCGGCGCTGTCAGGTAGGGGGAGGAGAAAATGGCGGCGGAATCCGGATACAGAAGTGCGGGACTCCTCCAGGGGCAGACTTTGCGCATGCGCCCGCCCACGTTCATGGATTGGCCAGCCCCGCCAGCACATGACCACATACGCCCAATCACAGGGCGCCAGTTGCCGCAAAATGGTGGCCGTGCTCGCTCGGATTACAGTGACACAGTATATTACTTTTTTATTGATTTTAAAAAAAGTGACACGGACGCCGGGATTTCGAACCCCCCCCTGCCAGATTTTTCGCCCAGTGCGAGGGCCCCCCTTGTCCCCCCCCGCTACGCCAGTGGCGCGCTGTGATTGGCCAAGCATGCGGGACATACAGCATGCTTGGCCAATCATCAGCGCTCAAAGCCGCAGTGAATTATGGGACATTTTGCGTCGCTTGAATTTGGCGCGAACGACCTGTTTTGTTCGAGTTTCGTCGAACGACCGATGTTCGAGTCGAACATACGTTCGTATCGAACGCGAAGCTCATCCCTAGTCTTGACCAACCTTTTCAAGAAGAGAAACGTTCAAAGCGTCTCACTTCCAAGTTTCTTCTTAAGCAGATGTTGGAACTCAATGTTATCACTTCAGGGCGGATTTCTGGATTAGTATCTGGATCCACCAGGTGGAAATCGATATCTTCTTTTGAGTTTGTAGAACATTGGTCCGATAAAAACTTGGGTCCTGAAAACCAAATGGTTTGCGTGAGGACAACTGCTGACACTGACCTCGTTTCAATGTCTGCGGGATTCAAACCAGTTGGGACATAGTCAGGGGCGGACTGACAACTCATGGGGCCCCCGGGCAATAGAAGATTATGGGGCCCCTGGGCTTAGAGATGGCCACCACGCCAGGAGGCAGTGCAGAGGCGGGGCAGCTAAAATCTTGGGATTTTTACATCAGAAGCATGTTGGTTTCAGACATATCAGGGACAGATGTAAAAAAAAAACATAGATTTTTACATACTGTCCCTGGTTTTACTGAGCATGGCAACACTGATGGGGCCCCTTAGTGGCATGGGGCCCTCGGGCAGTGCCCGAGTGACTCAATGGTCAGTCCGCCCCTGGACATAGTTCCATTGTTCAGGTCCACTGACTTTTCTTATTCGTTCTACCCTGTTAGCCAGGTACACATAGAACCTCCTTACGCTGTTGCATATGTAGCCAAGTACGACCTTGCTGTCAGTGTAGTACTTAACCTGATCAATTTCAGCGTCCATTTCATTTTGCAGGAATTCTGCGACTTTGACGGCTAGGGTTGCGCCACACAATTCTAATCTTGGAATAGTGTGAGCAGGTTTTGGAGCTAACTTGGCTCTTCCTAGTAGAAAACCGACATTGGATCTCCCGGAGGGATCTATGATTTTGAGATAAGCCACAGCCGCTATAGCCTCGGTAGATGCATCGCAAAAGACGTGAATCTCTTTCCTCAGACTTCTTGAAGTTGAAGTGGGTGAATAGCAGCGTGGGATATTAAGTTCTTTCAGTACTTTCATGGAGTTTCTCCATTTCTCCCATTTAGGCAATAGGTCTGGTGCTGGTTCAGCGTGAAGGTTATCTAAAATCTTCTGCATAAATGCTAGAAAGTGCTCTTGCATCTGAGGCCTCGTACACATGACCGAGTTTCTCGGCAAAAACCAGCAAGAAGCTTGCTGGGTTTTTTTTTTTTGCCGAGGAAACCGGTCGTGTGTACACTTTTCGACGAGGAAACCGCCGAGGATCTCGTCGGGCCAAAAAGAAAGCATGTCTTCTTTTTCCTCGACGGGAATGGGAAAATTTGGCTCGCCGAGATCCTCGGCGGCTTCACAAGGAACTCGACGAGCAAAACGATGTGTTTCGCCCATCGAGTTCCTCGGACGTGTGTACGAGGCTTCAGGTTTGCTACAGAGAGTTTTCTTAAGTGCAGCAAATCTGGTTAAAGCTTGTCCTTGATTGTTAGGGAGAGTAAGCCTTGGTACTCGGAAGGGTAATGGAGCTACCCAACTGTTGGAATTGTCCTTGAAGAACTCTTCATCCATAATCTTGATGAACTCCTTGTCTTCGACTGAAGGGGCAATCTTCTTGTCATCGCAAGTAGTCTGGTACACTGAATCACCAAGGTCCTTCTGAGGAGTGATCTTGCAGTTTATACCTTGGAGTGCTTGATATGGAACTTCGTTTTTAAAATCAAGTCTTTCCTTCGCATTATAATGCAATGGACATTTCATCGACCGATAGGCAACATTGGTTTTGTAGGAAGCTACATCCAAGAGCTTGTGAGATTGATCTAAACAGACTTCTCCTATTATCACCCATCCAAGATCAAGTTTCTGGGCCTGAGGAGCATCGTCTGGACCGTTACATAACTCTCTTATTTTATGGACTCTAGGAACATCTCTCCCTAGTAGAATCAAAATCCTAACATCCTTGTTAAGTGGTGGAATGTAGTCAGCAATGTGGCTTAAATGGGGGTGATGTGGGGATTTCTTCTCTGTTGTTCGGTAGCTGATCACATTCGATTAGAGTTGGAAGAGGAAACTCTATGTCCTCATATTCTGATGCCACTATGAAGCCATGGGCTCTTCTTCCAGAAGTATTGATCTTTCCTGCACATGTCTGCAAGGTATAGGACCAGGCCTCTCCATGAATGTTGAATAGGTCGAATAATTCTATACTGGCCAATGAGTGATTGCTCGGATCATCGAGTATGGCATACATTTTTATGGAATTTTGTGGGCATCCTTCAGGAAAAACCCTTACAAGACATATCTTGCTACAACACTTGCTATGAAGCCCTTCTCCACATACCTCTGTACACCTTGTGGTTACGGGGTTGGCATGTTGCTCAGTTCTCTCCCCGCCATCATCTGATGTAGGCTTGGGGTTGCTGCCGGGTGAAGGTTTCCTTTTGAACAGGTCTGAATGAAGAGCGTCCACATGTTTGGCACTGTTACACAGAGAACATCTGATGGTGATCTTACAGTGTCTTGCTAAATGATCGGAGGATGAACAACACTTGAAACAGATATTATGCTCTTTGAGGAATGACTTGCGCTCTTCAATAGGCTTGTCCTTAAATGCACGGCATTTGGAGAGAGAATGTGGTGCATTATGGATAGGACACTGTTGATTAAGATTGTTGCCTTAATGCCTGTAGCCAAGATGTTGGATGCTATCGCGGTCTTCCTCACGGCAATAGGATGCTTTAAATTCTTAAATTTACTGTTGGTGGCAATACCCCTTGAAGTGGTTAAAGGGATGGTGGTTGTATCTGGATAGAAGAAGCTTGGGTCATTCTTGGATTTTGCAACCTTCCGGACGAACTCTGCAAAGTAAGAAAAAGGAGGGAAGGAAACATGATGTTCATAATTATATTTTGATCCTACACTAGTCCACTTTCCCTGAAGATAACTAGGCAACCTTGCTACAATAGGATTTACGCCCTGAGCAGTGTCTAAGGGCCAGATTCACAAAAGAGATACAACGGCGTATCTCCTGATACGCCGTCGTATCTCTGTTTCTATCTATGCGACTGATTCATAGAATCAGTTACGCATAGATATCCATAAGATCCGACAGGTGTAATTGTTTTACACTGTCGGATCTTAGGATGCAGTACCGCGGCCGCCGCTGGGGGAGTTTGCGTCGTAAACCAGCGTTGGGTATGCAAATTAGGAGTTACGGCGATTCCCGATGGATTTTCGCGTTCGCTACGTCGCCGCTAGTCTAGTTTCCCGTCGCAAAGTTAGTCGTTATTTGACCTGCCTTAACTTTACACAGCAATCGTATTGCTGTATAAAGTATGGCCGTCGTTCCCGTGTCGAAATGTAAAAATGAACGTCGTTTGCGTAAGCCGTCCGGGAATACGGAATTACGCTACGCGCGTCGCCGTTCGAAAAAATTACGTCACTGCGCGCAAAGCACGACGGGAATTGCGAAACGGAGCATGCGCAGTAGGTCCGGCGCGGGAGCGCGCCTAATTTAAATAGCACACGCCCATTTAAATTACGCGGGCTTACGCCGGAGGCTGCCAGCGTAGTTTTCATCGCAAGTGCTTTGTGAATCAGGCACTTGCGATGAAAACTTGCGGTGGTGTAACGTATCTACGATACGTTACGCCGCCGCAATTCTACCTGAATCTGGCCCTAAATAGCTAAGACCTGGTAAACTAGGATCTAACTTAGCAATTTCAAGTTCATGAAGGAGGTCACCTAACTCTCTAAGCTTATGATTGTCCTTAACAGAGATCTTAGGAAAGTCGTTTAGTCTCTGGAATAAGGCAGATTCGATGACTTTGGGACTCCCATAGTCTTGTTCTAGACGTTCCCAGGCAGCATCAAGGCCTGCTTTAAAGTTATAGATGTAAACAGATTTAAGTCTCTTTACTTGTTCTGAAGATTGTCACCCCAAATACTTTATTAGTAAGTCGAGTTCTGCTTGAGGTGGAACGCCCAAGCTCTTGATTACCGCCTTAAATGTAGATCTCCAACCCCTGTAGTTCTCTGGGCGATCATCAAATCTAGACAGTCCAGTTGTAATCCATTCTCGTAGAGCCATACACTTGCTGAGCTCCGCAGCGTCGATGCTTTCAGTTTTTATAGCCACAGGGGATACTGATGGTGCGCCGACTTGAACCATGGTTGGTATCTGATGTTGGCTGGTTGGTGGAGCGAAAGGTGTTGCAGATGGGTTCAATCTAGGTAAGGGTCTGACGTCTGAAGGTCTCTGAGCATTTGAAGTTGAAGAGAGCTGTATCCCAGGGGTCATAGAGTTCATCCTGTAGTCTTTTGCTGTACCCTTGTAATCTCTATTTGCATAGGGTTGCGGTGGCACGTGAGCCACGTAGGTGACACGTTGCCTTCTGGTCCACATGCTTGATGATTATGAGAAAAGTCTCCAACTGTAGGTGGGACTGTAATGTTGTGGTTCTGGCTTAAGACGAACTGTAGGGTCCTTTCAACGGGGTCTTGACAAGCAGTCAAGCTGGGACAAGCTGCTCCTTCTTCTTCCAATAGGGCTTGTTCCAAGACGGATAATTCCGCCAATGCTACTTCCTTTTCTTTACTCTTCTGAAGGATTTCTAGCTGAGCCTCTAGCTGGGCATCTGTTTCTGCTTGAATGTGTTTAGCTTCTGCTTTGATGGCTGCTTCTCTTTCAGAGCAGGCGGCTTGAACCTGGGCTGCTGCGACCTTCTGGCGAGCTTTGACTATTTGGTCGCTCAGTGTTGACCTTACAGAGCAGGACTGATAGGAGCGGGCAGATCTAGAAGATTTTCCTGAGTGTCTGGAAGAAGCAGATTTACAGGATGTAGTTTCATGTAGCTGTGCTAATCTACCTTCTATCTGTGCCTTTGCTTCAAGATATGTGCTATGCCTCTGCTGGTCAGTAGAAGTAAAGTCCTTTAATTCCACTGCGGCTTCCTCTATGCTGTAATGTGACAATAGGGAATAGAACTTCTCAGAAAGTCTTTTATAATTCTCAAATGCCTTCTTAATCCTTGAGAGAGCAGTGTTCAATTGCTCAGGATTGTTGCTAGTTTCATTAGCGTTTTTTACAACTTAAAGTCTTATGCAATAATGCAGTCAGGTTACTAGATGTTTCTTCCTTACTTGCTTCATAAACCTCTCTTGCCTTCAAGGATGGATGAGGGCCTCTAGCAGGACGAGCAGAATGAAGTAAGGAGTCTGCTTTTTCTTGGTTAAATGCAGGTAACTCTGTGGGATCTCTGTCAGACATAATGACAAGTGCTGTAGTTTTGGTGTCTTGTTACAAATCTGCCAGAGCAGAGCTCTGTAGGTGGTGACTTCTGTTATTAAAGCGGGAGTTCACCCATTTGTAAAAAAAAAAAAAATCTCCCCTTAGCTTCCTGCTCGTTCGGTCTAGGGGAATCGGCTATTTGTATTAAAATATGTGCAGTACTTACCCGTTTTCGAGCTGCATCTTCTTCCGTCGCTTCCGGGTATGGGTCTTCGGGAGCGGGCGTTCCTTCTTGATTGACAGTCTTCCGAAAGGCTTCCGACGGTCGCATCCATCGCGTCACTCGTAGCCGAAAGAAGCCGAACGTCGGTGCGGCTCTATACTGCGCCTGCGCACCGACGTTCGGCTTCTTTCGGAAAATCGTGACGCGATGGATGCGACCGTCGGAAGCCTCTCGGAAGACTGTCAATCAAGAAGGAACGCCCATTCCCGAAGCCCATACCCGGAAGCGACGGAGAGGATGCATCTCGTAAACGGGTAAGTACTGCACATATTTTATAACAAATAGCCGATTCCCCTAGTAAAAACGAGCAGGAAGCTAAGGGGGAAAAGTGCCCTCTAAGGGTGAACCCCCGCTTTAAGCAGATGAACTGAGGAGCTGGAACTTTGTGACAAAGAGCCAGCTAGTGCTGCAACTGGTTCAGACTGGATAGCTCAGCTCAATGCACAGTTCACTATCACTTTCTACAGGCAGGAATATACAGTTATTTCAGTAGATTCACAGCCAAAACAGCTTGACAATGATGAATCCTAGGGACTTGATAAAGCTATGATACACAGTCTTTGAGCAGTTCAAAAGGTACTTATTGCTCCCAAATAAAGGCAAAACTTGTTTAAGCTGGTATTACTAGAGAAGTGGGTCTACAGCACGGACCAAAAATCCCTGGCAGTGAAGTCTTTAACAGTTATGGAGCATTGAGTAGGAGCAGGGCTCAAGTCCTGCGGGAACGCGTGGGAACGGAGTTCCTGCACTTTTTTCACAGCAGGAACGCAGTTCCCTTTGCAGGACTAGATCAGCCGAGCCGTCCCGAGCCAATCCTTCGCTAAGCGGTGATGCCCAGCTCGAGTCACTGTCAGGGTCAGGCGAACCTTAGTAATCCTTTATGTTACTGGCCGCTTCCTGTATTATGGATTAGGTAGTGTGCGGGTATTCCGTCACTTCCTCGATGCCGCAATGTCTCCTGGGAGCTTTTGTCATTGTTCCCAGGAGACATTGCGGAGATCTGCCGCGAGTAATTGCGGGATTTAGAAAGAACTTGCTTAAAGTATAACTCGCGGCAGACCTCCGCAATGTCTCTTGGGAACAATGACAAAAGCTCCCAGGAGACTTTGCGGCATCGAGGAAGTGACCGAATACCCGCAGACTACCCGATGAATCCATATACAGGAAGCGGCCAGTAACAAAGGATTACTAAGGTATAGTGGATCGAAAAAAAAAAAACATGCGGTTTACTAATTATGCATATGAGCGTATCATTTTTTTTTTTGGTGGGGGAGTGGATCTTGGGTGGGAGTTCCCACACTTTTTTCCCCAGGAATTGACCCCTGAGTAGAAGGCTGGCTTCATACACAGAGTAATGCTTCTGGTGGCTGCAGGAGTCACACACAGGCCTTGACTTTCAGTGCACAGCCTGCAGATGGGTTCCTGTCTTTGGTGTTTGTTCTTCACACACACACACACACACGTGGTTACTCACATTTCTGAAGCTGCAGAGATAGCTGTGATTGATTCTTCTGGAAATTTACTGTTCTGCATCAGCACCGGTTGTACCTGTGACAAGCTTCTTGTAGACCCAGGGGTAGATCCACAAAGAAATTACGCCGGCGTATCTATTGATACGCCGGCGTAATTTCAAAATTCCCGCGTCGTATCTTTGTTTTGAATCCTCAAAACAAGATACAACGGCATCTCGGCTAGATCCGACAGGCGTACGTCTTCATACGCCGTCGGATCTAAGATGCAATTTTTCGGCGGCCGCTAGGTGGCGTTCCCGCCGTAATCCGCGTTGAGTATGCAAATGAGCGATTTCCGACGATCCACGAAATCGCATTTTTGTACGTCGTTTTCGTTCGGCTTTTTCATGCGTATAGTTAAAGCTGCTATATGGTGGCATACTCAATGTTAGGTATGGCCGTCGTTCCCGCGTAAAATTTTGAAAATTATACGTCGTTTGCGTAAGTCGTCTGTGAATGGGACTGGACGCCATTTACGTTCACGTCGAAAACAATGACGTCCTTGCGACGTCATTTGGAGCAATGTACCCTGGGAGTTTTTACGGACGGCGCATGCGCAGTTCGTTCGGTGCGGGGACACGCTTTATTTAAATGAAACACGCCCCCTACCCGCCAAATTTGAATTCTGCGCCCTTACGCCGCGAGAGATACGCTACGCCGCCGTAACTTATGGCGCGGATTCGTTGAGGATTCAAACCAACTAAAAGTAAGTTACGGGGGCGTAGCGTATCTTAGATACGCTGCGCCCAGCGCAGATGTATGTGGATCTGCCCCCCAGTCTGTAAGGATGTATGCAGCAGGTTGAATGGTGACTTTAACAGATAGCTTACTCAATGAATAAAGACTCCAGAGGTGTTTTCCAATGCTTCTTTATGCTTCAAGGTAACAAGGATATGAACATAGAGGTTTTTTCATAGGTAAATTTCCAATGAAGTTACACAGCTCCCACACTCTGCAGACTTTCAAAGCAACTAAAGCAAAATGGAGTTTAGAGCAGGAAATGGAGGGTGGGAACAACCAAACTTGCCAGAACAGCAGGGGGGTAAGGATCATACCAAATAACATAGTAACATAACATGTAATAGCAACTGCTAGACAGTAAAGCTGCGTGACAGCACAGTATATTTTTTCTCCTTTTCTTCCCCCATATATCCCGGGATTATGTAATGGGCCGCCATGTCCCTCCATTTCTGGCGTTGGATCTCCCGGATGATCTGTGGTAGATACTCCTCCGAATTCTCCCGGATCTGGAAAATATTTACATAGAGGATAATGTACTCCATGCTGTATCTATGACATTGATTACACTACTAACAGAAGTCTGAGAATTTTTTTTTTAACCACTTGCCAACCGCTGCACGACTATTAACGTCGGCAGAATGGCACGGCTGCGCAAAGGGATATACCTGTACGTCCCCTTTAACCACTTGCTGACTGCCTAACGTACATTTACATTGACAGAATGGCATGGGCAGGCAAAGCAACGTACCTGTGAAACTGCCGCCTAGCGGGCCTGCCGTGAGCTCCGTGCCCGCAGGACCGCGGACTCAATGTCCACCGGTGTCCCGCGATCGTGTCACAGAGCGGTAGAACGGGAAGATGTAAACAAGGTATTTCCCTGTTCTGCCTAGTGACAGATCAGTGATCTACTGCTCCCTGTCATCGGAAGCAGTGATCAATGTTGTGCAGCCAGAGGAACACACCCAAGCTCATCACAGCTGACAAGGCTTAGCTGGATAATCAGTCAGTGTCAGTTCAGTGAGGGAGTAGGACGCTTCCCGACGAGTCTGCTCTCTCCAGGGACCAGACAGATAGCCAGCTAGACACCGCAGACAGGCAGGCTCCTACAATCTTTGCTGCATGAATCAACTTGCAGCCCATAGGACCGGCTCCTTCCTTCCCTTCGTGGGCCCCTCTCTTCAGGTAAGACCCTGTCTTTCAGGGCCATCTTTCCACCCCCAGGAATCGCTAGTGACCGTCCTTTTCAGGACAGCCACTCCAGCGATCCAAATTGTGGCTGTTTACCTTCTCTTAGAGCCGCATGCACCCCAATCAGTCACCCATAATCACCCCGGCCACCCGTCGCGCATAGCAGTGCTTTTTTCTGGCGATCTGCGGCTCTTTCCCGCATCCGCGCCAGACCAGGCCTTATTCGCGGCCGCCGCAATTAGGAAAGACCGCGGCTTCAGCCGCGGCCTAGCGGTGCGCTGCAAAAAGGAGCACTGACAGCCTGGAAATTTTCCTGGAATTGTCAGGGATCATCCCCCTATCCCTGGAGGATCCCATCCTCCCCTGGATTAACAACCAGCTCATACCCACCAAGCCAAACAGCCCCCAAACCTGAGGCTTGTGGCCCGGTCGGCGGCCATCTTGGTACTCCTCAGCTACAGTGACACCCTTCTTCCCCCCCTTCCCCCCATTCCAAACAGTACTTGATCCAGGGTTTCGTCCGATCGCCTTTCAGGGATCAGGAAGGAATTTTTTTCCCTGCGGCAGCAAATTGGCTTAGCACTGCCAGGGTTTTTTTGCTTTCCTCTGGACCAAGGCCAAGCGAGAGGATTCAGCGAATCTTCCCTCTATTGCAATTAATCCCCCCCCCCCCGGTGACTGGCAACAATGGTTAAACTGCGATACTCTGCAGAAACGATTTGGGGTCTGAGACAATTCGCAACAGTATTAACAGCCGTCACCAAAAAGGCCTTAAAAATAGACCAACTTTTGAGATTCGATCAACGATCGACCATCAAAAATTTCAGCCATTTAACCCAGCTCAAGCACATATCATGTGCTTTGATCAACACAAGATCGGCAGTAAAACACCGATCAGAAATCCACGATTTCTTACTACAAAACGATCTAGACTGCCTCTTTATCACAGAAAGCTGGCTTTCAGACGACTGCAACACCATTCTCGGAGAATTGGTGCCAGAAAACTATCGCATTATAACGGAAAACAGAATAGGGCAAAGAGGAGGAGGCCTGGCGGTGATCCATAAGTTTCATATTGCAATCACTAAGCCGGTCCTTCAAAATCCTCTTCCATTTATGGAAACCCTTACTCTTCAACTTCAAACTAACCCCCAGGAGACTGTTCACATTCTCCTCTGCTATAGGCCACCTGGGCCAAAATCGCAGCTTCTGCCTTCAATAACGGAGTTTATATCCACTTATACCCTTAACAGCAAACATCTTTTGCTGCTCGGGGACTTCAATCTGTGGGCCAACTCCTCACAGGATCCCATTGCGGACGCCTGCATCGATCACCTGGAAGGGTTAGGACTACAGCAACTTATATGCGGACCCACGCATGCTTCAGGTCACACACTCGACCTAATTTTCAGACAAAATCTGAAAATAAACATTTTGGGAAATGAACCTTTGCCATGGACAGACCACCATGCAATTAGTTTCATAATTTCCAAAATTCCACCAGTTATAAAAGCACCCAAGCCGGTGACAATACACTGGGCTAGATCTCAGAAGAAGCTCCATTCGGAACTCTTCAAATCTACCTTGGGAAACCGAATCGAAACTATTCATCCTCAGTTAACAGCTTCAGATACACTGGATGCCATAAATGCCGCTCTGCTACAATCAGCCGACTTAGTAGCACCGAAACGCAAAGTCTGCATCCGGAAAAAAAAGTCCGGCTGGTTCAACAACCAGCTGTCCCTACTGAAGCAAGAGCGCAGAAGGGCGGAAGCCGCCTGGAAAAGAAGCCCTTCAGAAGATCACCTCATCATCTACAAGGCAATAACAACACAATATCATAAAGAAATCTTCAAAGCAAAGAAACATCATTTTTCTATGACGATTAACAGCGCCATGAACCGCCCCCGAGAATTATTCAAGATGGTCACCCAGACCATGAATCCGGGATGTCTTGAAGTCCCCAATTCAGACACCCAAGAGTTCTGTAATGAACTATCGGATTTCTTCATCGACAAAATCGAAAGAATCCGGGTAAGTATTCTGCAAAATAATACCCCCCTCAGCCCCCTCTTCAATCAACTACAAAACACCAACAGAAACCTTCTACAATCAACTAAGTTCACTCTGGAACCCATCTCCATCGATACCACCAAAAATATCATTGGTGCGTTGCGGAACAGCACAGCACCCAATGACATCATTCCCACCAAGCTGCTGAAGGAATGCGCCGACATTCTGGCGCCTCCCATCACACAGCTTATAAATCAGTCATTTAAGGAAGGCATAGTGCCATCCCTGCTGAAAGAGGGCACAATCCAGCCCATCCTGAAAAAACCTAACTTGGATCCCAAGGACCCAACTCACCGCCGCCCCATAACAGGCCTAAATGTTCTCTCCAAGATAATGGAGAAAGTAGTGGTACAACAGCTGCAACAGCATCTGGATACCCACAATCTACTCGATCCATTTCAATCAGGTTTCCGTCCCGGACACGGGACAGAAACGGCCTTACTCAAAATATGGGACGATGCCCTCAAGGCCGCAGACGAGGGAGAATCCTGTCTCCTGGTTCTGCTGGACCTAAGCGCAGCCTTTGACACAGTAGACCACAAAATGTTACTGATGCGACTGGCCGAGGTAGCCAGAATCGCAGAAGGTGATTTACCATGGTTTTCCTCCTTTCTTGAAAACCGATCACAAACAGTGAAACTGGGATCTTTCACGTCGGAAAAACGCACGGTGCCATGTGGAGTCCCCCAAGGATCCCCCCTGTCGCCGGTGCTTTTCAACATCTATCTTCGCCCTCTCTTTGATATTATCAGTAGCCAAGAACTACTCTATCACTCTTATGCAGACGATACGCAACTGTATTTTCGCATCTGCAACAAAAAGGATCATCATCTCAGTTTAGAGAAATGTCTCTCTTCAATAGAAAACTGGATGACTAAGAGTTATCTTAAACTCAACAGTTCCAAAACAGAACTTCTTATGTTTCACGCCAGCCGAAAGAGTCAACTGGCAACAACCTGGACACCGCCGCCCATTCTGGGCCAAATCATCACCCCTAGCTCCAAAGTCAAAAGTCTAGGAGTCATTTTTGACACCTTCATGACAATGGACGCACAAATAGGGTCAGTAGTCAGCGGATCGCACCATTTGTTGCGCCTACTACGCAGACTTATTCCATTTATCCCCAAAGAAGACGTAGCAGTCGTGGTGGGAACAATCGTGAATTCCAGACTGGACTATGCTAACGCCCTTTACCTCGGGCTCCCAAAGTACCAAATCGCTCGTCTGCAAGTCGTACAGAATACGGCCGCCAGACTGGTGACTGGGAAAAGGACATGGGAATCAATCTCACCTTCGCTGAGAACCCTTCACTGGCTGCCAGTAAAAGACAGAATTGTATTTAAAGCACTCTGCCTGACACATAAGTGCATCCATGGAAGGCGCCGCAATATCTTTGCGACAAGATAGAACCTCACAATTCTAATCGCGTTCTGCGATCCACCGACCAAAATCTGGTCAGGGTACCAAAAACCAAATACAAGTCCAAAGGAGAAAGAAGGTTTGCTTTTCAAGGTCCGAGACTATGGAACGCTTTACCAACCAGCATTCGGTTGGAGGAAAACAACCTGACTTTCAGAAGACAGATCAAAACTCTGCTCTTTTGATGTCATGAGACACGAAACATCAAGCGCCCAGAAGCGATTTAGTTCGCATGTGCCGCGCTATATAAGTTTTTTCATTCATTCATTCATTCACTTGTAGCCATGCCCTCACACAGTTAGAATCACCCCTTAGGACACACCTAACCCCTTGATTGCCCCTAGTGGTTAACCCCTTTCCTGCCAGTGTAATTTTCACAGTAATCAGTGCATTTTTATAGCACGGATCGCTGTATAAATGACAATGGTCCCAAAATTGTGTCAAAAGTGTCCGCTGTGTCCGCCATAATGTCGCAGTCACGATAAAAATCACAGATCGCTGCCATTACAAATAAAAAAATAATAATAATAAAAATGACATAAATCTTTCCCCTATTTTGTAGATGCTATAACTTTTGCGCAAACCAATCAATAAACGCTTATTGCCATTTTTTTTTACCAAAAATGGGCTAGATTCACATAGGGGGACCCAAGTTTGTGCGGGCGTAGCGTATCCTATTTACGCTACGCCTCCGCAACTTAGACGGGCAAGTGCAGTATTCACAAAGCACTTGCTCCGTAAGTTGCAGCGGCGTAGCGTAAATCTGCCGGCGTAAGCGCGCCGAATTCAAATTGTCAAGAGGTGGGCGTGTTTTATGCAAATAAAACATGACCCCACGTAAATGACTTTTTTAACGAACGGCGCATGCGCCGGCCGTGAACGTATCCCAGTGCGCATGCTCCTAATCACGTCGCAAATAGTCAATGCTTTCGACGTGAACGTAATATATATGCAAAGCCCTCTTCGCGAACGACTTACGCAAATGACGTAAAATTTTCAAAATTCTACGCGGGAACGACGTCCATACTTAACATTGGCTATGCCTCATATAGCAGGAGTAACCTGGGGCCAAATTCTCAAAAAGCTGTGCAAATTTAGTATTACCTAACTTATGTCATTTAAGTTACGGCGCCCTAAGTTGGTGTAGTAAGTGCCGTATCCACAGCGCATTTGCGCACAAAATTGCCCCATCCGTAACCTAAATTCCGAGGCGTAAGGCGTGGTTATGGCAAGTGGGAAGGAAGTGGGCGTGCTTCATTGTAATGAGCCGTGACCAGGCCCGGACTGGGACAAAAAATAGGCCCGGGCATTTAAGACTGAGCAGCCCATTTTTCCCCAGTAACAAGGGGGGGGAGGTTTGGTTTCGGTAGGCATTCGCGGGGGGTTTCTGGTGTCCTCCACACTGTAATGTGCAGGGAAATTGTGATATAATGGGGACAGCACTGTAGAGTGGCACTGTAATGATTACAGGTAGGCCCCTTTATATTACAATGCCCCTGCAATTATTCCCCCTTTTCTCTGTAATCACAGTGCCCCCTTTTACTCTCTGCTCACTGTGCACTTCTCCAGCTCCTCCTGCCCCCGTACATCAGAGTCCGCACAGACCCACCCTTACATCAGAGCCTGCACAGAGCCCCCTTACATCAGGGTCCGTATCGACCCCCCCTTTACATCAGAGCCTGCACAGACCCCCCTTTACATCAGAGTCCACACAGACCCCCCTTACATCAGAGTCCGCACAGACAACCCTTAGAGTCTGCAGAATTTCCACTTACTGTAAGCTGCACATCCGCATCGCACCCGACTTGCACGGCAGTTCACACTGCCATATGTGAACTGCTCAGGAGTGTCATACTACTTTAACGGCGCCTCCATTTCAGCTTGCATATCGTACTGCGAACTGACAGTTCGGACATGAACCGGATCACATAGGTGTGAACACCCATGCGATCCGATTCTGGTGCGGACCAAAAAAGTGTCCTGTGCGTGTTTGGTCTGAATGTGGTGCGATTTCAGCCATACTATTTGTATGGCTGAAATCGCAATGCACGGACATTGCATGTGATTTGCATTGCGAATCACATGCGATATTGCACAGCACACTAGTATGAACCGTGCCTTAAGGGGGGATCTCATGTAAAGTGGTGTTCTGAGAACCCTGATTTGGGCCAGGTTCACACTAGTGCGCTATCGCATGTGATTCGCACTGAAGTGCAAATCACATGCAATGTCTTTGCAGTGCAATTTCAGCCATACAGATACTATGGCTGATATTGCATCGCATTTGGACCAAACACGCACAGGACACTTTTTTTGGTCCGCACCAGAATCGGCTCGCATGGGTGTTCACACCTATGTGATCCGATTCATGTCCGAACTGTCAGTTTGCAGTGCGATATGCGAGCTGAAATGCGGGCGTCGTTAATGTAGTATGACACTCCGCAATCAAGCAATAATATAAAACAGTCAATAAGTTCCTAGAGAAAGTGAATAGCTCTATGCCTCTCAATGTTTGCCCACAATAAGCACCATGACTTCCTAGCAGCTACTGAAAGCCTCCCTCCTATTTGTGAGCTCTGCTGTCTTTAATAGTCTGGTTTAGGCTGGGTTCACACTACTACACTACTTTCATCCTACTTTGCTCTGTGTTCAATGTTTCCCTATGAGAGCGTCTTGTAGCGTCCTACACAAGTCGGTCCGACTTTGAAAATGCTCCCTGTACTACTTTTGGTCCTACATTGATCCTACTTCAGGCCCATTGAATATCATTGAAGTCGGACCAAAGTAGTATCCTGTTCATGAAAGTAGGATGGATGTAGGACCAATGTAGGATAAATGTAGGACCAATGTAGCAGAGCAAAGTAGGATGAAAGTAGTGTAGTAGTGTGAACCCAGCCTCAGGGGGAAGTACCTGCCCTCCCAAATTAACCCCTTATTAGCCATGTTCCAGGCTGACTCTACAACTGCTATAAGCATCTAATTCTTTGTGTGATAGTGCCCCACAGAGACCATTTATGAATGTCATTAATATCAGAATGTGATAGTAAGCAGACCCCAATCTAACATGTTGGGAGACATGTCTCATTATCTAACCACTGAACAATTTTTGTGAGCACTAGAGATAAGCAAACCTGTCAGGATTCACTTTGAACCAGGTGGGAACTCAGAACCCTGAGCTTAGTGCCAAACCCCTGTGAAGGCTAAAGGGAGAGAAAATACCTGTTTTTCTGGCCTGTTTCAGGATTGTGTTGGAAAAAAAAAAAACATGGGTAGCTGGGCATTGAACTGAAGCAGACAAACTAGCAAAAAAAATTCTCTCAGCAGAGAGCAGTTTTTTTCACGTGTCACAAATGGCAACATTAAAAATACACACATTTAAATAACATGCCTTGGAGGTGTATTAAATTACTGGGAGACAGGATAGAGGGTGATCTTACTCACCTAAGGAAAGGAGGCACATGCTGTCTGCTTCTTTCACTTCTCCCTGAGTGTGTGGGCGTGGCAGACACAGAAGCAGAGGGGCGGGAGGAGGAGGAGCAGGCCATCTGAGTGGAGACTGGAGAGCAGAGAGCGGAACTGTTCCTGTCGGCCCTGAGGCTGACCTGTGTGTGAGCGAGACACACAGCTCAGCCCATTCACCGGAGAAGATACAGGCATCGCCGCCGCACAGCAGCAGGTGAGCGGCGGCCGCAGGCCTGTGTTAGCCCTGTCCAGGCCGCGGTCGCTGCTTACCTCCTGCTGTGCGGCATCAACAAGCCACGGAGCGGGAGGCCGCGGCCCAAGCCATAGCAGCCCACCGGGCATATGCCCGGTCTGCCCTATGGCCAGTCCGGGCCTGGCCGTGACCCCATGCAAATGAAGGGCCGGCCGTACTGCGCATGCGCGCACGAATCTGGACCTCACTGGGCATGTGCAGAACTTTGCTCAGCGCAATCAGTGAGATAGGTAAAAGGCCAAGCGTACTTAGTTTGAGGATCGCCCTGTGTATAAATAGCCCCAGTCAAACACACTTCCCTTGCAAAAGTATTTCCCTGTGTTCCCTTCCTAAAGCAAGTTGCTTCTGCTTTTAACGTTTGTCAGTGTTTGTTGGTAAGATTTGTTTGTGAGAAAAGTTGTTGAGGAGTTGGAGAGTCTAGTTGGTGAGACCAGGACCATCGCTGGCATCCAAAAAAAAATTAACGATTTAAAGAGCGTGTCCCGGAACAAGCTGGCAACGCTGCATGCCCATACCAGGGGCACTGGAGGAGGGGGACCCTGCCCAGTCAGGATGAGTGAGGAGGAATGGGCAGTGGCCCAGTGTTTCCACCCACAGCAGGTGGTGGGCCTGCCTGGCTTTGACTCTGATGCTCCTGTGAGGACAGGTAAGTTTTTAATTTTTTCTATCTGGTGATTAGCATGTGTGGGTGGGGGAAGGGAAGATGTGCCAAGTGTGTGGATCCACCAACCTGTGATTGTTTTGTGTCCTCCCCAGATGGCCAGGAGGTTGCAGCCCCATCAGCCCAGGAGGTTGCTGGGTCATCAGCCCAGGAGGTGGCAGCCCCATCAGCCCAGGAGGTGGCAGCCCCATCAGCCCAGGAGGTTGCTGGGTCATCAGCCCAGGAGGTGGCAGCCCCATCAGGGCAGGAGGTTGCTGCCCCATCAGGGCAGGAGGTTGCTGGCCCATCAGGGCTGGCTGCTGCACCACCCCCAAGACAGGCTGATGCTGAGTCCCAAGAAGGGCAGGATTCGCCATGGGAGGGGAGTGCCCACAACTCCCCTAATTTGGATGTTGAGTGGGAGGAGGATGAGGGGGAGGAGGATGAAAATATTGTGATTGGCCGGCAAATCATGATGGGCCAAGATAGGACCTTTGAGTCATCCCCTGAGGGTACCCCAGAGGCTCCCAGCAGTCAGGCCACCATCAGGGGTGGCCCCTCCCAACCCTCCTCCAACATGCAGCAACCCCCATGGGTCACTCCAACCCCTCCTCCAAGGCCACAAGCCTCAGGGGCAAGTAGGAGGCCGACCCCGGAAACCAGGGGGGGGTTTGAGCGTCTGCCGGTCAGTCTGCTGAGGGACAATGCCCGGCAGACCCGCAGTCTGGGTGAAATTAAAAAAACAATGACCAAGGTGGAGCACAGCCTGGGTTTAATGAGGGATTCATTGGGTGATGTGGCCACCAACTCAGTGGGGGTCATCACCTGTTTGTGGGACCTGAAGAACGCCACAACAGGCGTGGCCCAGGAGGTGACTGCCCTGACCCAGGCTGTGCAGGCCAATACCCGGGCTGTGCAGGACAATACCCGGGCTGGCCAGGCTAATACGGCTGACATCACTGCCTGTCTGACAAGGATAGTTCTCAAAAAGGACATCGGAGAACTGGAGAAAGTGCAGAGAAGGGCAACCAAACTGATAAGAGGCATGGAGGAGCTCAGCTATGAGGAAAGATTAGAAGAACTAAATTTATTCACTCTTGAGAAGAGGAGAATAAGGGGGGATATGATCAACATGTACAAATATATAAGAGGTCCATACAGTGAACTTGGTGTTGAGTTATTCACTTTACGGTCAACACTGAGGACAAGGGGGCACTCTTTACGTCTAGAGGAAAAGAGATTTCACCTCCAAATACGGAAAGGTATTTTCACAGTAAGAGCTGTGAAAATGTGGAACAGACTCCCTCCAGAGGTGGTTCTGGCCAGCTCAGTAGATTGCTTTAAGAAAGGCCTGGATTCTTTCCTAAATGTACAGAATATAACTGAGTACTAAGATTTGTAGGTAAAGTTGATCCAGGGTAAATCCGATTGCCTCTCGGGGGATCAGGAAGGATTTTTTTCCCCTGCTGTAGCAAATTGGATCATGCTCTGCTGGGGTTGTTTGCCTTCCTCTGGATCAACTGTGGGTATGGAGTTGGGTGTATAGGATTTTACTGTGTTTTTTATTTTGTTTTTTTATTTTTTGTGGTTGAACTGGATGGACTTGTGTCTTTTTTCAACCTGACTAACTATGTAACTATGTAACTATGTAACTATGATAGCCGTGGCCTTGGAGGGCAGGCCAGCAGGAGGACAGACACCAGGGGAGGCTCCTTCTTCCCCTGCACAGACCCCCCCCCGTGAAGATACTCCCTCCCCTGCACAGACCCCCCCCGTGAAGATACTCCCTCCCCTGCACAGCCCCCCCCCGTGAAGATCCTCCAGTTGGCCGTGGCCGTGCCCGTGCCCGTGGTCAGCCCAGAAGGAGCACTCGGCAACATCACTAAGTTGCAGGGGTACTTTTGGTTTTTCAATTTTTTTTTTTTTTTTATTATACTGTACTTATGATTTGGTTTATGTGTGTGAATGATGTGTGAATGTGGGGGGGTGGCATTCCTGATAACATAAGGGTGTCACCCTCAGTTTTGGTGGAGTAGGGATCCCTAGGACCAGGGAGAAGTGTTCCCAGGTTCCTGAATGGTGTATGAATGCACAGTGACATAATTGGAGCCGTGGCGGGGCGTTACTGCTCCCAAGTACCAAAGGGGGGGGTACTTGGATCTAATCCAATTCGATGTGTATGTGATGTGTCTGTGCTAGGGACCACAGTGGTGTGCATTCATGCATTCTCATTGTGAGATAATTAATGTGCGTTTTCTGTGAAAAAATACATTCTCATTGTCATATAATTAATGTGCATTTACTGTGCAAAGAAACATTTTAAATGTCACATAATATCTGTGCGTTTATGGTGTAAAACCAAACAATAAAGTGAGATAATGAAGGTCCATTTACTGGGAAAAGATGCCTTCAGCAAGTCGTCTCCTTATTGCTGTGCCCTCAGCAGACCGGGTAGAGGTGGTTGGGGGGGGGATTGCCTGGGTGGGGGGTCAGGTCAGGACATAACTCAATATGCAGGCCCCTTCTCATTGCAAAATTGTGTAGTATGCAACATGCCCCAATTATTTGACAGACAAAGTCTGGGGAATACAAGAGTGTACCCCCAGTCTTGTCAAGGCATCTGAAGCGGGACTTGAGAAGCCTGAATGTCCGCTCTACAATTGACCGGGTGCGAATGTGCACCTCATTATATTTGTGTTCTCCTGGTGTTTGGGGGTTCCTAAATGGTGTCATTAGGTGGGGTCCCAAGGCATATCCAGAGTCACCTGTAAGGGAAAAGACAGGAGGATATTAGTCATGCATGTGCCCCTTGTGATGTCTGCATCATGGGGGGGGCATACCTGACACCAATGTCACTCACCAATCAGCCAGCTGTCTCCATACACATTCTGCTCCAAGTCTTGGTAGATCTTGGTCTGCCGGAGAATGAAACTGTCGTGGCACGACCCTGGAAATTTTGCAAACGTGCCAGATGAGGCCATGAGCATCTACAATAGCTTGGACGTTGATCGAATGCCAGCCTTTTCTGTTCCTGAACAGGTGCTCAGTTTCATGGGGGGGCTGTAGTGCCACACGGGTGCAGTCTATCGCCCCGATGGTCCGTGGGAAGCCACCAATGTTGTAGAAGTCAGTCATGGCTTGCAGACGCTGCTCCTCCTGGGTGGGCTTTTCAAACTGGTTGCCCATGCGCCGCAGTATGGCAGGGACCACCTGATGGACACATCGGCGCATTGTCGACTGCACCATCCCAGCCAGACCTCCAGATGCACGCTGGAAAGACCCAGTGGCCAAAAAATGAAGGGTTGCCATAACTTTTTGTAGAGGTGGCAGGGCATGGGATCGTTTGGTTGGGGTGGTGAGATCCTCCTGAAGTATTTGGGTGAGCTCCAGGATGGCTTCCCTGTCAAATCTGAAGTTGCCATACACCTCATAATCAGGCATGGCAAACAGATCGCGCCGTGGGCGGTAAACCCTCTCCTGTGCCCGCATCCTCCTCCTCTGTGCCCTCCTCCTTCTTTGTGCCTGTAAAGTGGCAACTGCCGTAAGAACCATTGATGGCCCGGGCATTTTTGCTGACAGATTCTTGACAACTCTAGCTCTAGTCAGTAGCTTGAGCAGACCCTTACACGGCATGTGTAAAATTAGGTCTGCTTTTATAAAGTGTAAATTAGCGCAGGGAAACTAACAGGTGCGCACAGGGCGGAAACTACGCCGGACACACTTAATTTTGTGGATCGCCCTATCTCCCTCATTTGCATCTTTGCCTATCAAAAACAGCGGCGTGACTAGCGTAATTTGCGCCCGGGGATGCGCAGGTGTATTTTTTTTAGGTAGGACGGAAAATCCGGAAATCTAGGCTTAACTCGTTTTGAAGATCGGGCGCAAAGATACGCGCCGTGTAAATTTAGAAAACTTTAGTTAAGTCCGCGTATCTCTTTTGAGAATTTGGCCCCTTATGCCTAAAAAAGCCTTACGCAAACGACGTTAAAAAAAATCCGCCGGGCGCACGTACGTTTCTGAATCGGCGTATCCAGCTCATTTGCATATTCTACGCTGAAATCGACGGCACGCCACCTAGCGGCCAGCGTAAATATGCACCCTAAGATACGACGGCGTAAGAGACATACGTCAGTCGGATCTTAGCCTAATTTCGGCGTACCTTGCTTTCTGAATACAGAAAGAAGATACGCCGGCGCAGATTTGAATTTATGCGGTGTATCAATAGATACGCCGGCGCAAATTCTTTCTGAATCTAGCCCTATATGTAGAAGAATACGTATCGGCC
>NC_053489.1:683879504-683982644 GCF_905171775.1 Rana temporaria | reverse complement strand
GTCCGACTGGACACCGCCGCTCGAATCTTAAGGTGGCTTGTTCCCCAGCTGTCTCACCTAGCCGAATCAGACCCCGGTCCGACCACCGAGGGCAGGCTAGTCGGGATCACGCTGATTAAGATATTCCAAGACGGTAGGGCTCTATTCCATCCCGGATTAGCCCAAACGTCATCAAAGTCTAACACGGTACAGTGCCGGTCTATCAGGATTATAGGACCGGAGATGGACCTAGTCCCTCTTTCCTCGGTCTTCAGACCTGAACACCGCCCTAATAGACAACGAATTGCAGGGCCTCTGGTTCACCCAAACGATAGTGGAGACGGACCCGCTCTCCCCGAGTTTCCCCAACAACGTCTTCCTGGTCAGGTAAGGAGGGCGGTTATCGCCCGGTAGTAACTTGAGAAATCTCTCGTAATTACTGTATACAGTGACGACATTCTGTGACACAAAGGGTGAGGTTGATTATCTACTTGGACGACCTACTCCTAATGGCTCGTACCCCTCGCCTGGCGAACGAACACGCCTCCGGGACAGTTCCCCATAGATCACAGGGAATCTATCCTCTCCCCATCTCAGGAGGTAGAGTTTTAGGGTTCTTGGTGGACACCAACCTAGTGATCCTTCGGCTACCCATGACCACTTGGCCGCCATCTGCACGAGGTCAGTATCATGCTGGGCTAACGACGGGTATCCTTACGCGGACTGGCTCGCCTGGTCGGCCTGTTTCCGGCGTTAATCCAGGCCATTTGTCCAGCTTCTTTTCACTATCGAGACCTTCAGAGTCTCAGTCCCTACGTCTTTGCCAGGGGCTTCACTGTGCAGACGTCGTCACTCTGGACACGGAAGCCATAATTGAACTACGGTGGTGGCTACGTCAGGTCGACAGACGGCACGGCAGGTCCACCTGCAACTCCACGACGGATTCATCTTGGAATAGGTTGCCAACCACCTCGGTTGGGGTACTCGATGCGGTCCCTCGTCCACAGGAGGGGCGTGGCCCACAGCGGAGTCTCTGCTGCACGTTCACACGTGGAAATCCTGACGACCGTCTTGCCATCAGGACTCTAATGCCACACACGTCCACCTACGGTGTGTTCTTGCGTATGGACACCGTATCCGCGGTCCAGTACGACCTTCGCTTGGGGGGTCCTTGACCCAAAATCCTAACGGATCTAGCAAGATCTCTGACATTTCTGCCTGGAACGCGACATCGTTCCAGCTGCGAAATGTACCCCGGGCACTTCCGCTATGGTGTTAGATTGGAATTCTCGGACAGCGACCTTTTCTTTTATAACGGGGGTTCCACTTGCCTTGATCTAGGCCTTGGGACTAGATATACATTTCGATCATCCGGAGGACTCTGGGTTAGTTGGTGATCAACGACAAGTTAACCTCATGAAGGCGTTCGTCTGAGATGACGAACTACCTGGTGGACTCGTTTGAGTCCGGGAGGTCCTATAGCTCCCCTGCGCCTTCCGCGCTGCGAACTCGGACTACCGCTCCCTTGTAGACTTACTACCGGTGGGATAACACCCATGGTGTACCGACTTAGTAAGCGTTAAGTTTCAACGCCCATCACACCCAGGGTAACAACGCTCTTGGGAGGTGATCAGTGGTCCTGACCACGCGCCAGGACTGGGGGGACAATCTCACTCTGTCGGAGGTTATTGTCGTTTGAGCTACTGCCCCCTCGTGTCTGATTCCGTCAGACGCATATCGGGTGTCACGACGTTGGCCATTCCAGGCGTCGGATCCCGCCTCGGAGAGTCAGGGTTTTTCCGTCGTGCGTAGGACAGCGGCGGGACTTCATCGTTTTTTTCTACCCGTTCTTCCCCGCACATCGTACTCCGTTGTCTACGGATTTCTTAGTCCTTCACGGTCCCACTGCGATCTTCTAAACCTCAGTTTCCGGTTTCCTCAGCTACGCTAGCCAGAGGGGTACGATCAATCATGGAAATGGCAGGGTCTTACGTAACCCCGTTGGGCGCCCACCCCTCCAGAGGAGCGGTGGCTCCTAGGTCATCACCCCGGGCGGCTCCCTATAGGATTTACGGCTAGCGGCGGACTGGTAACCACGATTGCTTTCCGCCAATTCTGCTTGGATCGGAGGAACACATATCTATATCAATTTTGTAGTTGTTTCATTTGTTATCATCTATATATGCATTGTTATAGCTTTGAACTTGCATAAGATATGAGCCTCCTGTCTGAGGTATAATTCGAGATTTTCCTAGCTTGTGACGGAAAATATTGATTATATGAAGACAGGAGGCGAGTATCTTCCCTCCCGACCCAACCCTGTCACGAGGTTGTCTCCCTCTCGTTCTAGACTGTTGAACCACACACCCTGCAAGTCGGAGGCTGGTACGCCCCGGGAGTTCGTTTTCACTAACCCCGTCGGGATTGCTGTTCCGTTTTGATCCATGGGTTTAGTTCACCGCAGATGGAGGCTCCTACTACGTTCCAGATCCGGAGTCGGGATGCCGTTGACTGAATCCGTTGGTCCATGTTCCTGAAGACGACTGACCGGTCGGCTCCGAATGGTTTTGGTTTTCCTATAGTCCCCGTTGGGATGAAGTTGGTCCGGATGAAGTTGGTCCGTGTTGGCCTTGTCCTTTCGTTTCCTCCAGATGTTGTGTTCCGGTCGGAAGGTTCCCGGCAGCCGCGGAGATGTCTAATTGGACTTTCGGTTCCTGTTTACACTAATTCGCATGAAGAAAGAGGAATAGGTTACCTCAGACAGTCCCTTATATAGATTACGGTCTGGGAGGGGCTACGCTGGCCCAGGGACTGCTGGGAAGGGTAGTTCTTTGAATTTTTTCTTTTAAGTTACAATAAATGTTTACTGTATTTCTGCTGTGGGCATTATTAAAGAAAGATAATGCATAAGATACTCGCCTCCTGTCTTCATATAATCAATATTTTCCGTCACAAGCTAGGAAAATCTCGAATTATATGAGGTGGAGAATGTCACGTCGCTGTGCCGCCTCTCTACCACATTCTTTCTTATCATGACCAAAAGCATGATGGGAGGTGTGAAAGTTGTGGAAACGCCCTGTTCTGGTTACATAACCCCCGTCATTGGTGTCAAAGGGTCTGCATAGGTGTTAATACTTCAAGTCACATGGTTGAGGTGTGAATTTTTGTTTTCAGGGTAGAGATGTTAAAACAGCCTTATATGTGGAAGACAGAAGGTGCTCAAAGTCCCCACCCCTGTTCATTGATGGTTATTTCAGATTGATGTTGCTGGGCCCTGGCCTCTTTCACAGACCTTGCCAATCAATTGTCCTCTCTGTCCAAAATGTGCTCCTCAATGTCCATCCTGAACTTTATCATGTTTGAAGGTTAAAGATTCTATAACCAGCAAATTTATAGTAAATAAGTTCAAATACATTTAACCCGGGTAAACTAAACCTGGGAACGCACTAAGAAAGCGATCAGGCTCCAAGACCACCACCTTCCAGTGCTCTAGGAAGCCAAGACCTCTTCTCTAACGAAACAGAACTCACTGAGACTTATTTCTCTAGACATTATTGTTGTAATATTAATATAGATGTGTAGGTATTTAAAATATTGTGTTATATGTATGGCATGGTATTTAGTTTGCTGACCAAAAGGGTTAGTGGCCAAACACAGATCAAGACGCTCAAGATCTAGCGCTTAGGTGCAGTTCTTGAACTGTATTTGGCGCTTAACAAATAATAAAATCAAATCAAAGACGTACAGAGGACCCTTTGATGTGTTAATCTTATCTAAGACTACCTAGGTGTGTGAGATGGCCTGGTACTTCCTTACATACATAAGGACATATTTATTGATGGTAATAAGACTTGAGGGGGTTTTCATTCAGGGAAACAGTTGGTTGACCTGGAAGAACCACTCCCTCCAGTGTGAGACCAGTATTTGAGAAAGTCAAGCTGGCATTCGTCTGTTCTTGTCACTGAGAAACATGGCACAGATCTAGAAGTGGAGAGAATATACCCCTATGTATTCTCTGCATGGATATATGTTGGTCTGGAAGTGATCAGAATATATATTTAGTGGGAATGCTTTAATAAGCATTCCCAGTATTGATATTCGTTTTTTATTATTCTTATTCCGTACGTTTTTTGGCTCTGCGTAACTTCTGCATACTTTCAGCTATTGAGACCATTCAACTTTTAAAATGTTCATCTCGTTCAGCTAACGATGGGACTTCTTCAAGTATTTTTGTACTATTTATACTTTTTAAAATATTAAGCTTTTAGACACTTTTTTTTAACATTGAAGTCAATGAGAACATGCTTTTTACCCCTTAAAATCTCATGTGCTGCCAAATGCTTCTTCTCCTTCATACTTTCACTTACAGACACCAAACAAACTTTAAAACGGTCACAAAATATTCAGCTATCCGAAAATGACTTTTTAGATTGATATCTTTTACGGTTTTTGTGAAAAAGCAATTTACATTTAGTGTTTTTTTCAAAAAACGTTATCGATTATAATGCGTTCCTATGGAGGTGTTTTAGAGTGTGTCATGTGACCATTACGGTGCAGATCATTGAAAAAAAAAAATTATCTTTAAAAAAAGGGGGAACAAATTGCTCTCACGCCCACAAGATATACTTGTCATACACAATTTATATATCAAAACGTAGGTATTTTTGTCTGGTTTCAGGCAATGTGATCAGTTTTGTGATAGGCTTTGTGATTTTACTTTTAGTTCCAGGAGCTTCTAAAGGACAAGAGCCCCAAAATTCCTCCCATTGACCGTCATTTTAAAACGTCTTTAAAATGTTCCTGCAAAACACACTTTGTGTACACTCTTTTCTAAATCGCTGAAATGGCCACATTTTTAAGTTTATCAACATAAATTTCATATCGATGCGTTCACAAGGGCCGTGTCTTTCAAACGGTGAAGTCGCTGTATCGATCGCATGTACGATTGTGGATTTATTAAGGTTTGTTTGAATGCTTATTTCATGTATTTGGTGTGTGGTAAAAAGCGTTTGTAATGGTATTTCTTTCCCTAAATAGCTTTCTACCTCAGTGCAATATTCCTCCTCACTGACCTGGGGGGGGGGGGGGGAGGGGAAACCTCTTGAGGGGGAGGGGCGACCAGGAAGTAAGGACACTCTCTACTTTGCAGATAGAGAAAGGAGCTGTGTGTCCTAAAGATAGTGTAGTGGTTATGGTGAATGGCTTTGGTGCGGGCTCAGCTATTCAGCATTCCCACTCGCATTTTCCTCAGGAAATGCATTTTCTAGTCTCTAAGATGAGATTTTGACTTACTCTGTTAGATATTGTATCATCTGTGGAATTTGGACTTTGTTCGTTATTGGAAGTTAATTAAAATGCGTTCTGTGGAGAACCTGTGTTGCTGCGGAACAACCTAATTTATAGTCTTCATATAATATCTAAGGTATCAATTATCTAAGAGGACTGGACACGTAGGGCCAGATCCACATAGATTGGCACCGGCGCAGCGTATCAGAGATACGCTACGCCGCCGCAAGTTACTTGGCTTTGTTTCAAATCCACAACGAATTTGCACCGTAAGTTACGGCGGCGTAGTGTATTTCTGGCGGCGGAATTCAAATCGGCGATAAGGGGGCGTGTTTCATTTAAATGAAGCGCAACCCCGCGCCAAATGAACTGCGCATGCTCCGTTTTGAAATTTCCCGCTGTGCATTGCGCGAAATGACGACGCAACAACGTCATTTTTTAAACTTAGACGTGACTTACGTCCATCCCGATTCACGGACGACTTATGCAAAAGAAAAAAAAATTCAAATTTCTACACGGGAACGACGGCCATACTTAACATGGCAAGTCTATCTATACGCCGCAAAATAGCAGCTTTAACTATACGGCGGAAAAAGCAGACTAGAGACGACGTAAGAGAATGCGACGGCCGCACGTACGTTCGTGGATCGTCGGAAAAAGCTAATTTGCATACCCGACGCGGAAAACAACGCAAACTCCACCCAGCGGATGCCGAAGTATATTGCATCTACGATCCGAAGGCGTACGAAGCCGTTCGCCTGTCGGATCAAACCCAGATGCCGTCGTATCTTGGTTTGAGGATTCAAACTAAAGATACGACGCGGGAAATTTGAAAGTACGCCGGAGTATCAGTAGATACGCCGGCGTACTCTCTCTCTGGATCTGGCCCTATACATTTATTGGACTAATTATATCACTACAATTATGAATAGCCAAGCCTGTTAGCTACTGTAATTAACTTGTACTTGGATTCTTATTCATACCAAGAATCTGTAATTATCATTTCCACTACAAACTCCAGAAAACAGAGACTATCAGACCTCATTCATGGCACTCACACACCAGGAAGACCTCAGTATAGACTTACGTGATTCCAGCGGCTGGTGACCCGAATGTAGACGGTGTAGTTGATGTTGGGGATAAGAGGAGCATTGTGGAACCCATTATAATGGTGGTCATCCCCCAGGGTGAAGGTTCTGGGTCCTGTGAGGGTCTCTGCAGGAAGGACAGCCGCGGTATAACGGCTCAGAGTCCAGCTGGAGTTGTACGGGGTGGTTGTGAAAGTCAGACACTCCTTTGTTGAATTGTCTTCCTTACCGCCAAAGACAATTATTTCATAAGATCTGGAGGCAGAAAATATTGGAATAAATCTCAGGAATGTGATATAATGCATGTCATCTCTGCTGTCCTTTATATTAATTATTCACTCAGATAAATACATTCTGATAAACTCTAAATGCATCATATTTCAGATTTTTTTTCAAACATTGCAGAATTTAGGGGAGAAACAGATAAATTGACAGGTTCTCCCTTGTTGGTTTAGAGCAGGGGGGCTGTTAGGATCCTAAAAGACTCGGGGCTCCTATATGCACCTTAAATAAGGCCTTGTATAATAAGGTAACAAAGAGCATACAAGGCACTTCTCCTTTCTCACTGTCCTCCTTCTCTTTGGTCTCTTTCTCTTAGAATGAAACAATCAGTACTTTTTTTTATAGACAATAGATTGAAGCAAGAATAGCAGGAGGTTCCATGGGACACAAGTACCCGGCATCTCCATTGCTTCCACCATTCCGCAGGTGTAACTGCATGGCCATCTAGAGACCTGTTCAAGAAGTTGTGGTAACTTTCTTGCATTCACATTAACATTTGTTATTTACCACATTAACTTGCATTGTGTTAAGGAAGCCTATTTATTTCTGAATGCACTGCCAAAACACCACAATGCACAATTCACCAAGTTTTGAATCTTTAGTGCCTCTGCCTAGAAAGGCCTTGGACCGGCAAGGGGTATTCCCTTCTACGAATACCTTGTCTGAGTTTATATCACACCTACACTCTAATGGAAGTAGCGCTGGCCCAACTTTAAGATGAAATTTCAACGCTTTATAATGAACTTGAGGCAGGACGAGTGAAGATAGAATATTTATCAGGATCAAAAAGGGCTTTGACATGCATCAGTCACTGAGTGGCCCTCAGCATCCCAAAGCATCTTCATCCACCAGAGCAATGCAGCCACAAAACAGAAGGTCAGCCAAGCAAGTCTTCAACAGGAACACAGCAGAGAGTCTCTGGATTTGTTGACCAAGGCAAAGGCACAGGAGATCTAATACATGCAGCTTAAATAGCCAGCAGGGCTTGTTGACGAGCAGGATATGATCACCAGGTGAGTCACTGTGGAATGGAGTACTGGCAATTAACCGACAGCTGAGCAGCCTGAGCTCTTAGAAGGGAGGGCTGAGCCCAGCTCTGACAGTACCCCCTCCTCAACGACCCCTCTCCCTCGGAGGGTCACCAAGTTTGAGGGGGAAACGTCTATGGAAAACAAGGAGGAGAACAGGGGCATGTACGACTGAGGATGAGATCCAAGAGCGGAGTCAATGATGGATTCTACTTCATACTCCTCATGGTTTTCAACTTGTACTGGGTGAGGACTTGGCACTGAGGTGGTGAAGCGGTTGCACACCAAAGGTTTTAAGAAGGAGACATGAAATTCATTAGAGATACTCATATTAGAAGGAAGGTCTAAAACGTAAGCCACTCGGCTCGAAACATGGAGTCGCAGGTTGCGAGGTGACAGCCAGACCCTCTCCCCAACTTGGTAGGAAGATGCAGGTAGGTGTCTGCGGTCAGCATGGAGACTGTATATACTATATAATTGGCACGCCGCAAGAAATCGAACGAAGACCATGGAGACGTTCCTCTAACACAGGAATGCTCTGAGGAACGAATGAGTCAGACAACATAGATGGTTGGAAACTGTAATTCACCATAAACAGGGACAATTGAGAAGCGAAATTAATGGCACTATTGTGAGCAAACATCACCCAAGGTAAGAGGTCTGACCAGTTGTTGTGATGGTCAGCAATATAGCAATGTAAAAACTGCTCCAAGGACTGGTTGGCTCGTTCTGCGGCCCCATTAGACTACGGGTGATACGCAGAGGAGAAGGAAAGCTGAATTCTCAACTGTGCACAAAAGGCTCACCAAAACTTGGATACAAACTAGCTACCCCTGTCCAAGAAGATAACCTTCGGTAGCAAATGTAATCGTAAGATCTCCCGAGCAAAAATGTCTGCTAGTTCTTTGGATGTAGGCAACGTCTTAAGTGGAATGCAATGTGACACAATAACTGGTCAACCACCATAAGGATAACTGTGTTTCCCTGGGAGTTGGGTAACTCCACAATAAAATCCATAGACAGGTGGGTCCATGGCCTCTCTCCAATGAGTATGGGTTGTAGGAAGCCTACTGGAAGATGTCGTGGTGTCTTACACATAGCACACACGGAACAGGCAGCTACAAAGTCGGCTACATCAGCACGTAGACTAGGCCACCAGAATTGTTGGGAAATGGCCCAAATTATTTGATTCTTCCCAGGGTTACCAGCAGCCTTGGGAAAATGGCAAGTCTGGAGCACAGCGGTGCGAAGACCCTCAGGGACAAAACATCGGTCACAAGGTTTCTCAGGAGGAGAATGAATCAGAGCGGCAAGAATTCTGTCACCCAAGAAATATAAGTATAGATCAACATTTACAAGCTGGGCTCATTTGACCCTTCTGATTGTAGTTACAGAAACAGATTAACCAACTGTAAGCAGTTTTTCACCTGATTGGTCCGTTCAGATTGAGAACCGGGTGGAGCTGTAAAGTGTCATCATTCATTGTCTTCTCCATGTGAAGCGGAGGATCTGAAAAAGAAAATTCAGGAATCCATTTAGGAAATAGAGCTGATGTGCTGTGTGTCAGTAAAGACTGTCTGACCAGGGGTGGATATGGAAATTGCACTTACACTCACGAGGAACATTCACCACCAGCCCACATACTTAGATTTCAACGTGAGACTACGTCTTCTTCATACACTTGAAGACCCCCCACACTAAAGAGACCATGGCAATAGTTAGTTAATTAGAACTTAGCCAGGCTTGCCCAGCAATAATGGATGTGACTAGCCATGCCTGCTTCCTGATTGGCCCCTGCACGAGGTACCCTCACTGGGGTGGAGTACTGACAAGGGGCATTTCTAGCAACTGGCTCAGCATGTGCATGGGCACAAGCCACTATGTCAGACCAACAGCTACCCTGAAAGGAAGTACCGGTCACATCAGACATTGAAGTCTGGTACCAGCCTGCCGTAGGGTTTGCCCACTGCTGCGCGGAAACGTTATATGCCCATTTTGCAGGAGAAGTCTGACTCTACTCTCCCCACAGGCTCGCTGCCATCAATAAGAAGCTTTTCTGTTCCAGCGGCTGCCTGAGCTTGCAGAAGCCAGAGTCAACGACCCTGGCAGACTGCCTGTCTTGCGGGAGGTTTCCGATGACAACGGAACCACCATCCTGCAGGAACCCCTGGCCAAAATCCTCCAGCCTGCCATCCCCATCTTTCCAGGCATGGCCTCCCCCACTGAATGAGGGGTCAAGCTGCCACCCTGCCCACCTGCAACTAATTCTCCACTTGTCCAGGGAGCTTAGACAGAACCTCCAGAAGGGATCTTGGAGGAAACGTTTCTTCACAATAAGCTGTGAAAATGTGGAATAGACTCCCTCCAAGTGTGGTTCTGGCCAGCTCAGTAGATTGCTTTAAGAAAGGCCTGGATTCTTTCCTAAATGTACATAATATAACAGAGTACTGACATTTATAGGTAAAGTTGATCCGGGGAAAATCAGATTGCCTCTCAGGGGATCAGGAAAGATTTTTTTCCCCTGCTGTAGCAAACTGGATCATGCTCTGCTTGGGTTTTTGGCTTCCTCTGGATCAACTGCGGGTGTATATGGGATTGCATTTTTTATTTATTTTATGATTGAACTGGATTGGCTTATGTCTTTTTTCAACCTGACTAACTATGTAATATTTTTACCGCCTTCCTTGAGCTAAGTTTTCTGGGTCAAGCCCACTTGTCCCGGGTAGTTATAAAGAGTCTCTCCCGCTGATTTCTGCTTGGTGAACTGAACGGACACCATTATGTAAAGGGTCTGCTGGGACTTTTAGTCTGCTCTGAAGACACTGAATCTTTGGTAAGCCATCATCATGGACTACTACAGCTTTAGACTTGCCACTATTGGCCTATGCCGGTATGCTAGGGCAGCCACCGTTAGAGTTAGCCAGTTAGGAAAAGACTCATTGCCTATTTAAGTCTTTGAAATGTTGTCCTACCTGGTCTGAAGTTATTCTAAATGGGTGTATGGAAGTAACTGGCACGCTACACATAGACATCTGAAGTTTCGGGTCAGTCAAAGCACATTGGGGTATGAAGTCAGTCTTTTTAAGAGTTAACATGGTACGGAGAGGCAGCAAGTAGTTGCCAAGAGCAATGGAACACTAGTAGCCAGTACAAGCATCCTGTCCTGAAGCATGGTACCGGTGCTAGGTGGGGTGTTCTCTGGTAATGAGTATTAAAATGAATCGTGACCCCATGTAAATGAAGCGCCGAACGAATGGCGCATGCGCGCACATGCTCAGAATCACGCCGAATTTACGCCCTAAGATACGACGCTCAATGGCAACGACGTGAACGTAACCTACGCCCAGCCCCATTCACGTACACCTTGCGTAAACGACGTAAAATCCGACGGCAGTTCCGACGTCCATACCCTAACATACTTAGACCAGCTTTTTGGTGGTTTATATTTACGCCGGACGTACGCCTTACGTAAACGGCGTAGCTTACTGCGACAGGCGCAAGTACGTTCGTTAATCGGCGTATCTCGCTCATTTACATATTCGACAAGTAAATCAATGGAAGCGCCCCTAGCGCCCAGTGTAAATATGCACCCAAGATACGACGGCGTAAGAGACTTACATCGGTCGTAGGAAGTCAAAATTCAGGTGTATCTTGTACTGTGAATTAGTCGCATAGATACGACGGCACATCCATGGACTTACGCGGCGTATCAGTAGAGTCTTTGTGAATCCGGGCCTCTGTGTGTAACCACCTGAACTCTGCATTCTGTATGTAATGCAATCCTGGTATTTAATGCCCCTTTAAGACCCTTCTACTGTTTGTGAAATCTGGACGGGGTCGTGGTTGAGTTCCTGCACCTATTTTCTGAGAAAAAAAGCTCTGGGTATGGGAGAGCAAGAAGTACACAGTGCATGCATAAGGTCTGCACTATGTGCATGACGGTACTCCATACTGTCACTGGGAGTGAGGTCACAGAGGTATACTGGATATGCAGAGTGGATAAGGGCTCAGCGTGTCCCTTCTAAATGCCAACAGTTATAGTTAAGGGGTGCATTGACACGGGACCAGAAGGTTACCTGGAATCCAGTTTATTCACTCTATGTACACGGTGTATGGCCCCTTTCTAAGTTAGAGAACTGCCTTAAAGTTGATTTACCCTGAAAGCGCTCCCGAGGCATTGATGAACACGACACAGCAAAAGTCCCCTATGTGTAGGATGAGTGACCCTGTCCACATTGCCTTGCATAGACCAAGAACCTAGTGGGCTTAGGCCCCGTACACACGACCAGTTTCCTCGGCAGAATTCAGCTTCCGACCGAGTTTCTGGCTGAATTCTGCCGAGGAAACTGGTCGTGTGTACACTTTCGGCCGAGGAAGCCGACGAGGAGCTCGGCGAGGAAATAGAGAACATGTTCTCTATTTCCTCGTTGTTCTATGGGAGCTCTCTGGCCGAGGAACTGGCCGAGGAACTCGATGTGTTTTGGCACGTCGAGTTCCTCGGCCGTGTGTACGAGCCTCACAGTCACAGGGGAACATTCACCACCACCAGCCCACCATACTCACCTCCAATTATCATTTTCATTGATCTGTGTTGTGACCTCCCCGGCCTCCGGCTGATGTGAACCCTCGAGGGCGATGGATGTAGTTGGTTCCATACTGGAGGGGGATTTTATATTCCGTCACATTGGTGGAAATGGAGAGATTCATCCACAGCAAAGGACACGTTGTAATCCCTCCAGGCTGAGATATTCATCTACAAGGAATCATTTCATGGGTTAGATCTTATGTGACTCAGTTTATAACCATGTAACAAACACAATAAATAAGTACATGTTTTTATTTAGTAAACCCAAAAGGAAATCTGGTAATGATTTAAGGCCAATTTTTAAGTTTGTATATTTTTTAAATGTTTTACTGTTGGTCACATGTAATACAGGATGCATCCATGACACAGGATTTAGTTTTATGGTTAGTCCTAAGCAGTCTTTCTGAACCAGGGTTCCTCCATTGTTGGTAGAGGGCTCCTTGAGGAGTGGTCGCTTAAACTCTCACCCGATTGGTACCAGAAACCAGCATTATGGGGACTAGCAGAGCTTCTTCTTTTATTTTGCAGGAAGTAACCATTGAAGCCATTGATCATGATAGCTGTATTTCAAATGGGGGCATTTCTACATAATGTACTGACCTCACTGTACCATGAAGTCTTTCCAATGACCACCAGCATAATTGAACCGTCTCTCAGTAACCACCAATATGGTGTAGCTAAGGTACCAAGAATTGTATACAAAACCATTTATAGTAGGGGTTCCCTTGAGACTTAAAAAATTAGGTCTCTAGGGAACGCTCTACAAGACTCTGGTCCGGCCACATCTGGAGTAGCCGTCCAGTTCTGGGCACCAGTCCTCAGAAGGATGTACGGGAAATGGGGAGAGTACAAGAAGGGCAACAAAGCTAATAAAGGGTCTGAGGATATTAGTTATGAGGAAAGGTTGTGAGCTCTGAACTTATTCTCTCTGAGAAGAGACGCTTGAGAGGGGATATGATTTCAATTTACAAATACTGTACTGGTGACCCCACAACAGGGAAAACAGTTTAGAAGGACCCTTCAAGAGACGCAGCTGTAGTCACTGCCACTAAATATTCACTTGAATGGGGAAATTCAGTTTGAGCTACTGAGCTATGTAAACGGCAGGAAGTTTCAAAGAAGGTATGGACTAACTGGAAAAATTAAATGGAGCCTATAGCTCCACCTGCTGACTGGATATAAGAACATAAATAGTCTTATTTAATATTGTTACATTTACTTTTATTCACTTGATTAAAAGGAAACTTTTTAAAATGTTATTTTGTGTATTCCACCCTCAAAATAAAGAAGGAAATATGTAGAAGACCACTATAGATCATTGACACATTGATGGCCAACCTCAGAATTTCATTGTTTATTGGTTCCAAGGCCGGGCTGCTCTGGACAATGCAGAGCAATTTGAAAAAGCAGTGGGATTTAGGAGGACAGGCTGGGGAGGATTGCTGGAGGATTCTTAGCAATGGTGTACAAACAGCTGGTTGTACAAATCCCCTAATAGTCTTGTAGACAAAAGTCTTTTGTATACAGAGCTAAGTAGTTCAAGCTGAAATCAACAGACACAAGTGAACAGTGACTCCTCCCCCTCCCTTGCAATTGTCTCCACCAGAGGTTTCAATCAGAGATATACTGTCTGAAAGTAGGCAGCTAGTGTTGTGTTCTCTCCTTAGTTAACCCACAGTGCTCTGGGAATATTATGCCATGGGTGCACCCTGTATTAAATTTATATTTGTAAATAATTTTACATTGCCATAAAATAAATGATAAATACCATTTCTAAATACATTCACTTAAAAAGTCACATAAAGTTGATTTAGAGCCATTACCTATAAATAGGGGCAATTATGCCGCGTACACACGACGTGAAAAATTCTTACATTTTTAAAAAAATGGTCATTAAAAACGATGGTGTGTAGGCTCCAGAGCATTTTTCTCTACGTGAAAAATGGGCATTATAATTTTTGAACATGCTGTAATTTTTTTCGTTTGTTTTTCACGTTGTAGAAAAAATGGTCCTGTGTGGCTTTAACGACGGGAAAAAAACGCACATGCTCAGAAGCAAGTTATGAGACGGGAGCGCTTGTTCTGGTAAAACTAGCGTTTGTATGGAGATAGCACATTCATCACGCTGTAACAGACTGAAAAGCACGAAGACTGAAAAGCGTGAATCGTCTCTCACCAAACTTTTACCAACACAAAATCAGCAAAAGCAGCCCAAAGGGTGGCGCCATCCGCATGGAACTTCCCCTTTATAGTGCCGTCGTACGTGTTGTACGTCACCGCGCTTTGCTCCAGCATTTTTTATCACGATCGTGTGTAGGCAAGGCGGCTTGACAAGAATCACGTCGAGAAAAACTTTGTTTTTTTCTAGGACATTAAAAATGGTCGTGTGTATGCGGCTTCAGTCTTCAACAAGTGAGCAGTAACTGGTCAATATTAAATTGAGACTAAAAGAATATATAAAATGTAGGATTATCTTACTTGGAATCCGGTGATTTTTCCCCATTGCTCAGACAGTCTCCATCTAATTATATTATCTTCCATTGATGGAGATTTCATTATTTCAGGTTGGCCGGGCACTGGATGGAAGATAATAAATGTTACAGATTCCAATCAGAGTGTCCATACACACAGAGCGTCCAATCCTCCTGTACTCATCTACAGGACTGAATATGGAGGACATTATACAGAGAAGGTCGCGTTGTCTGATCGAGTTTTATTAATTTTTTTGTTGTTTTTTCCAAAAAAGCTTTATTGTAACTTACAGAAAATACAATGCCAAAGCCAGACTGAAGTGCATTGCTGCCCACCAGACCCCTCTCGTATTCCTTCTACACCTTTCCCTCTGTCTCAGGAATAGTCATGAAAAGAGAGGTAAGTATTTTCTTTCTTCTTTGCATAGAGGGCTTTGATTTGAACCAATTTAATTCCAGTTAAGCGTTATCGGAATGCCGAAAGAATTGCTAAACTAAAGCTAAGGTGGGACTTTAAATGAGGCAATACCTGGTATGTACCTCCATCCCCGATAATTTGAATGAGGAATACTACATTTTGGGACTTTAAGGCCCCATACACACGAGAGGATTTATCCGCGAATACGGTCCAGCGGACCGTTTCCGCGGATAAATCCTCTCGAGGATTTCAGCGGATTTCTCTGCGATGGAGTGTACTCACCATCGCATTGAAATCCGCGCCAAAATCCTCTGGCGATGACGTGTCGCGCCGTCGCCGCGATTATGATGCGATGCTGTCATATAAGGAATTCCACGCATGCGTCGAATCATTACGACGCATGCGGGGGATCCCTTCGGACGGATGGATCCGGTGAGTCTATACAGACCAGCGGATCCATCCGTTGGGATGGATTCCAGCGGATAGATTTGTTTAGCATGTCAGCAAATATTCGATCTGCTGGAATCCATCCCAGGGGATAAATATCCGCGGAAACAGATCCGCTGGAGTGTACACACCAGGGGATCTATCCGCTGAAACCCATTCGCTGGGATTTTTCAGCGGATGGATTCTATCGTGTGTATGGGGCCTTAGATGAAGCACACTGCTAAACTCGATGGATCAATTGAAGTAAACAAATGTATTAGTTACAGAAAGGGCATGACAAACGCCAATAAGGGATAAGTAGGTAAAATAGTAATGAGTTTACAAAAACAAAAGTCTAAACAGTGCATGGTAGTACCTAATAGTTAAAAGCGTACATGGTAATGCATAGCAATCGTAGGTTACACTGAATATGTTATAGACAATACATAATTGTAAAAATATCTCATAATGACAAAACATGACATTAAACCAGGCGTGTGAAAACCGAAACTGTACTGGTAGCACATAAATAAACGATGATGATAGTTGATCCATAGAAATAATTTGCAAGGTAAAAGATAGGCCTATACTGTGACATATCATTGTGAAGAAGCTCTACGCGTTTCGTGGTTTGTACCACTCGTCAGGAGCAGATATACAGTATGGGGATATCTATGATAGAAAGAAATTGCCAGAATGATAAAATATTTATGAAAAAACTATAAAACATATATAATGCATAACAGAAAGAGGGGGAGCAAACAAGGTCCCAAACACTCTCACCTATTGGTAGCATAATAATATGATGATAGGATGGTATCTATGGTAGGGGGCGGCTATGAAAGGCATCTTTTCCGGGAGCTGAGACGGTAAATCCCAGAGGTCCAGTGGCGGCACCAGCAGAGAGTAAATAAAGGGTAAATTGATCAGTCATCATCTGGGATGTATCTAATAGTATAAACCATTCCCAGAGGTATCTGTGGAGATGAGTAGATACATTAAGTTGATAACATAGCTTGTGTATTGGAAAGGAATTCCATGTGTAAAAGTAAAGAAGGTGCATTGAATGGAAAGCATGAGAAAACAAAACAAAAAAAGACGTGTCAGGGTAGAGGTGTAAGAATGTGGAAATAGTGGAGTAAAGGTGAATAAAGATACCTGCTGAGGTATGTAGAAGGGAGTAATCCAGATATGTGCGATCGTGTCATGAGAAGGAAAAAATCCTGAAGTGTCAGAGCGGTGCCTTCTACATACCTCAGCAGGTATCTTTATTCACCTTTACTCCACTATTTCCACATTCTTACACCTCTACCCTGACACGTCTTTTTTTGTTTTGTTTTCTCATGCTTTCCATTCAATGCACCTTCTTTACTTTTACACATGGAATTCCTTTCCAATACACAAGCTATGTTATCAACTTAATGTATCTACTCATCTCCACAGATACCTCTGGGAATGGTTTATACTATTAGATACATCCCAGATGATGACTGATCAATTTACCCTTTATTTACTCTCTGCTGGTGCCGCCACTGGACCTCTGGGATTTACCGTCTCAGCTCCCGGAAAAGATGCCTTTCATAGCCGCCCCCTACCATAGATACCATCCTATCATCATATTATTATGCTACCAATAGGTGAGAGTGTTTGGGACCTTGTTTGCTCCCCCTCTTTCTGTTATGCATTATATATGTTTTATAGTTTTTTCATAAATATTTTATCATTCTGGCATCGAGTTTAGCAGTGTGCTTCATCTTAAAGTCCCAAAATGTAGTTATCGGAATGCCGTAGTGTACCTGAATATTCTTGCTGACAATGTCCCCCCCCCATTTAATAGACACTAAAAAAAAGGCCACTGAGTGTACAAGGTTATAACAATCTTGCAGGATATTTATTTGATCCATTTACATGCTCAAGTTAATTTTCCCTAAATAACTAAAACTCATGGGAATGTATCCCATGTGTAGGCAGCCATTGTAATGTGGGAGGGAACTGAGGGAACAAGGGCTGGAAATTAAAGTAGAACTATAGGCAAAACTTGTTCCTGGTGTCTCAATGGCAGCATACGTGTGATAGTAGCCCCGCCTACTTCCACCCCACAGGACCAGTGCATAGCTATAATAAGTTAACACCCACACAACAGACCACGCCCTGTACATCACTAGGAGCGAACTGGGTGGGATCGGTATGGTGCCATGTATAGGCACCAGGAAAAGAAAAATTACAGTAAGTAGGATATAATTTTCATTTTTTTTTTTTTCATTTTGGATAAGGAACTTCCACTCCTATCAGATTTTTTTTTCGCCATCTTTGTACCATTGGAGAGATTTCCCTTCACTTCCTGTCTCATAGCCAAAACAGGAAGTGAGCGGAAACCCCTGCAAATTAAGGGAATTCCTCAGGGACCCCCCAGGTCACCAGAACTAGTGTTCCCATTGGAAGATTCTCCCTCTATTATTTTCGGGGGACAACCCAAAATTTGGGGTCTTCTTTTATTTTCACTTTCAATAAGAATGGTAAACAGGATAAATAGAGAGGGGGGATCTCCTTAATGGGAGCACAGGCAGTAATAAAAGCTGACAGGTGTTCGAATTCATCCCCACTCCATCCAAAACTTAGGGTGTGAGAGGTCCCGGGTTCAAATCCCGGACAAGTCTACTGTTTAGTATATGACTCGCCATTCTATGCAAAGTTTTGCCTATAGTTATACTTTAATTGGTAGACCTTTAGTGAAGAACATGGGGGGGACGGGACGGGATGACAATTACTTTGCACATGATACTGAGAAATTGGAGTCTGGGGGGGCAGATTCAGAGGTCAGCGGATCTTTAGATCCACGTAACCTATCTGATTTACGTTACGTTTTTGAGGCAAGTGCTTTATTCAGAAAGCACTTGCCTGTAAACGTGCGGCGGCGTATCGTAAATCCCCCGGCGGAATTCAAATTCCGCAGCTAGGGGGCGTGTAAAATTTAAATCAGGCGCGTCCCCGCGCCGAATGAACTGTGCATGCGCCGTCTGCAAAATTTCCCAGCGTGCATTGCTCCAAATGACGTCGCAAGGACGTCATTGGTTTCGACGTTAACGTAAATTACGTCCGGCCGTATTCGCGAACGACTTACGCAAACGACGTAAAATATCAAAACTCGGCGCGGGAACGACGGCCATACTTAACATAGGATACCCCTCACATAGCAGGGGTAACTATACGCCGGAAAAAGCCAAACGCAAAAACGACGTAAAAAAAATGCGCCGGGCGGTCGTTCGTTTCTGAATCGGCGGAAATCCTCATTTGCATATTCGTCGTGTAAAAAAAACGAAAAGCCACCTAGCGGCCGGCCTGGAATTGCAGCCTAAGATCCGACGGTGTAAGTCACTTACACCTGTCGGATCTTAGGGAGATCTATGCGGAACCTGATTCTATGAATCAGCCGCATAGATCCGACTGACGGAACTCAGAGATCCGACCGACGGAACTCAGAGATACGACGGCGTATCTCTTTCGGAATCTGCCCCATTGTCTTTATCCAGTACACCTCCATCATATTCTAATTATATAATCTTCCATGTGTTGAATATCCTTCTGTAATCCATCCCTATTCCTTTATTCATGGAGAGTCTTTATATCCCCACAGCCACCAATCAGACTCAGGCGGTCATCTTCAGCTGGATCGGATTGGTGGATGTGAGGACGTGGCAACATTACTTATACCAATATTCTATAGTTTGTATATACAGTATAATGGAGGTCTGAGTGTGATTGTTGGTTGATGGGAAGCACAGACCATTTGATAAAGGAAACCTGTCATTGGATAAATATGGAGGCTGCCATTCCTGACCTCTCCCTATAAAATACCCATCACCTGGCTGTTAGGTTGGCTTCTGTGGTAACCAGACTGAGCATGTAACCGGGATCAGAACACTTTATATGAATGCTTGTTCCTGGGGGTCAGTCGTTTCAGAAAATAAACCCAGAGACAGCCAGGAAATTAGTATTTTCAGAAAGAAATGACAGCCTCTGTATTCCCCTCAGTACAGGTTTCCTGTAATACAAATAATAAATGACGGGCTGAGTATTCTGTGCAATGTTTGCTGATATCACACAATACTTGTAAAAGAAATATTCTCTCACCTGAGTCCTCCGTCCGGATATATATGGGCCTCAGAGTCCCCAGGGATTGTCCCCGATGTGTATACAGCGCGGTGTTTATTCTATACTTAGAGGACGGCTGTAGTTTGGTGAAGGTCACACTTTTACCAGATAAAGTTGTACATGGTCTATAATCATACGGCTCAGCACAGCAGTACACAGTAATTCTCCAGGTAGCGGGACATTGAGGAGTGCAGGAGATCCGGACGCTGATACTGGATGAGTTGACTCTCAGATCCGTCATTGTGACTCCTGACAAAGACAAGATGGAGAGACGAAACTCTCAGAGATGATTTATAATAAAGAGAAGATCTCCGCTCTCCATTATATTCAGTAATATTTCTCAATACCGGGATCTGTGTAGTGCAGCCTATTCATTAAACCAACCCCAAGGAAGTTCACAGCAGAGAGCTCTGTGATTGGAGGAGAGCCCACCAATGTCACATGACTGGACTCTCCTCCCGGCTTCTTTTTACAGCCCCCTTTATTTTAAGGGCTTCCGAAACCAGTGGAGCACAACACACATTTATTTAAACAAGGTTGCAATATGACAATACCTCTACTTCTACATGGAGCTCGGTGTCGGTGTGATAGGATGATCTGTGTACTAGACATGTGCACACTGAAATATTTCGTTTCGTAATTTAATTTTCATCTGAAAAATACATTTATTTAGTTACTCCTGAAATTCGTTTTTATTTATTTTGTTTTCGTTAAAAAAAAGAATTAGTCCGAAAATCCAAATTAAGGTCGAATCTGGCTTATGGTGTCTGTCGAATGTTCTAGAAAAAAAAGAAGATTCGACAGAATCTTAACCAGTTAACAACTGCCCTATAGACGAAATACGTCTACAAGGCGGTTGCTTAACTCTGGGAGGACGTCCATGGACGTCCTCCCAGAATTGCGCTCCCGCGCGCCCTCTGGGGCGCGCACACGGGAATGTCCGTGATCGCCGGGTCCTCCGGACCTGGCGGATCACGGAGCACGGTAAATCGCCGCTGATAGCGGCGGTTTACCACTTGATCGCTCCGTCCAATGACGGAGCGATCACTAGTAAACAAACCAGCGTCATGTGATGACGCCGGTTCCTCCCTCCCCTCTCTACACAGTACAGTGTGAGAGGAGAGGGGGGGAGAGCGGCAGCAGCAGTAGCTGCTGTGGGCTGGATCTGTGACACATGCAGTCACAGATCCAGCCATCCATCCCTCCCTGTGCAATACTCTGCAATAACACCCCATACTCTGCAATAACCCCCCATACTCTGCAATAACCCCCCCATACTCTGCAATAACATAAATACTCTGCAATGCCCCCATACTCTGCAATACCCCCAATACTCTGCAATACCCCCATACTCTGCAACGTCGCCAATGGGGATTTGTATGTAGCGAAGTTTGGCACCATTCCACTAGCGTGTGCAATTTTGAAGGGTGACATGTTGACTATCTATTTACTCGGCGTAACTTCATCTTTCACATTTATGCAAAAGAATGAAGAAAAAATACTAAATTTGCTAAATTTTATAACAGAAACAAAGAAAAATTCATTTTTTTTACAGAATTTTCAGTCTTTTTTCTCTTATAGCGCAAAAAATAAAAAACCCAACAGTGATTAAATACCACCAAAAGAAAGCTCTATTTGTGTGAAAAAAAGGACGAAAATTTCATTTGGGTACAGTGTTGTATGACTGAGTAATTGTCATTCAAAGTGTGAGAGCACCGAAAGCTGAAAATTGGTCTGGTTATTAAGGGGGTTTACGTGCCCGGGGGTCAATTGGTTAAAAAAAAAAAAAATATTTGACTCTTCATGTCTCTCTATGTCGAATCTTTTCTCTCCATGTCAACTCTTCTTCATGTCTCTATAATGTCAAATCTTTTCTCTTTGTGTAGAATAATATTGGACTAATAGAGCTAAGGTTAGGCACATTCGACCACAACGAAAACGAAAATAAAGCATTTGTTTATGTCGGATCTTTCGGTTTTCGTTTTCTGTGCTTTCGTTATCGTTTGTTAAAACGATAACAAAAATACCTGAAATTCGGACGAAAACGAATGCACATGTCTACTGTGTACGGACAATGTGCAGTCAGTGTTGGGAAGTGTGAGGACACACAGGGGATCACCCGTCTCCTCATCCAATGGAGTGTTCCCAAGGCTTTGTGTAGATGGGAAAATTCCATGAATTTGACCTGCAGCTGACTTCCACTTGACCATCAAGCTGCATTTGGATTCCCATAGATTTGTATGGGGGAGAAGCTTTTTCTGACATGAAAACATTCCTGCCAAGACAGACCCCCAAGTCTAGATTCAGACCTTTGTGTTACAGTAACACACCTTTCACTGTCACATTTGGTGAACAAATCTGCTAGAAAAGATTGTTACGATGAATGGTTGGCTTGTTCATAGGAAACAACATTTTATAGAAAAGATCTTATATAAATCAGGTGAGTAGCACGTCTTATAATGATGGCCAGCCTAATGCCCCGTACACACGATCGGAAATTCCGACAAGAAAAGTCCGGAAATTCCGACAAGAATAGTCAGAGTCCGAGCTTTTGGTCGAAAATTTCGACCGTGTGTAGGCGGCATCGGACTTTTGCTGTTAGAATTTCCACCAATAAAAGATTGAGAGCTGGTTCCCAAATTTTCAGACGGAAAAAATTCCTATTGTCTGTAGCAATTCCGACGCGCAAAATAACGATGCATGCTCGGAAACAATTTGACGCATGCTCGGAAACATTGGGCCAAATTCTCAAAAGAGATACGCGGACTTAACTAAAGTTTTCTAAATTTACACGGCGCGTATCTTTGCGTCCGATCTTCAAACGAGTTTAAGCCAAGATTTCCGGATTTTCAGTCTTACCTAAAATAGTTACACCTGCGCATCCCCGGGCGCAAATTACGCTAGTCTCGCCGCTGTTTTTGATAGGCAAAGATGCAAATGAGGGAGTTAGGGCGATTCTCAAAATTAAGTGTATGCGGCGTATTTTCCGCCCTGTGCGCACCTGTTAGTTTCCCTGTCTAAATTTCCACATTATAAAAGCAGCCCTAATTTTACACATGCCGTGGAAGGGTTTGCTGAAGGTAGTGACTAGAGCTATAGTTGTGAAGGATCTGTCTGGAAAAATGCCAGGGGCATCTATGATTCTGATGGCACTAGCCACCTTACAGGCACAAAGGAGGAGGAGGAAGGCACAGAAGAGGAGGATGAGGCCACAGGCGAGAGTTTATCGGCCACGGCGTGATCTGTTTCAAATGCCAGATTATGAGGTGTATGGCAACTACAGGTTTGATAGGGAAGCCATCCTGGAGATCACCCAACTACTTCAGGAGGATCTTATCACCCCAACCAGACGCTCCCATGCCCTGACACCTCTACATAAAGTGATGGCAACCCTCCATTTTTTATCCAGTGGCTCATTCCAGCGTGCATCTGGAGGTCTGGCTGGGATGGTGCAGTCGACAATGAGCCGATGTGTCCATCAGGTGGTCCCTGCCATACTGCGGCGCATGACCAACCAATTTGTGAAGCCCACCCAGGAGGAGCAGCGTCTGCAAGCCATGACGGACTTTTACAGCATTGCTGGCTTCCCAAGGACCATCGGGGGGATAGACTGCACCCATGTGGCACTACAGCCCCCCCATGAAACTGAACACCTGTTCAGAAACAGAAAAGGCTGGCATTCGATCAACGTCCAGATGATTGTAGATGCCCATGGCCTCATCTGGCACGTTTGTGCCAAGTTTCCAGGGTCGTGCCACGACAGCTTCATTCTACGGCAGACCAAGATCTACCAAGACTTGGAGCAGAATGTGTATGGAGACAGCTGGCTGATTGGTGAGTGACATTGGTGTCAGGTATGCCCCCCCCATGATGCAGACATCACAATGGGCACATGCATGACTAATATCCTCCTGTCTTTTCCCTTACAGGTGACTCAGGATATGCGTTGGGACCCCACCTGATGACCCCCTTTAGGAACCCCCAAACACCCGGAGAACGGAAATTCAACGAGGTGCACATTCAGACCCGGGCAATAGTAGAGCGGACATTTGGCCTTCTCAAGTCCAGATTCAGATGCCTTGACAAGACTGGGGGTACACTCTTGTATTCCCCAGACTTTGTCTGCCAAATTATTGGGGCATGTTGCATCCTCCACAATTTAGCTTTGAGAAGGGGCCTGCATGTGGAGATATGTCCTGACCTAACCCCCCACCCAGGCAATCCCCCCCCCCCAAACACCTCTACCCGGTCTGCTGAGGGCCAGGCAATAAGGAGACAACTGGCTGAAGGCATCTTTGCCCAGTAAATGGACCCTAATTATCTTTATTTTTTTGCTTTGCCAACCAAAAATCACAGAGATTATGTGACCTTTAAACATTTACTTTGCACATAAAATGCACATTACTTATATGACAATGAGAATGTCTTTTTTCACAGAAAACGCACATTAATTATCTCACAATGAGAATGCATGAATGCACGCCACTGTGGTCCCTAGCACAGACACATCACATGCACATCGAATTGGATTAGATCCAAGTACCCCCCCCCCTTTGGTACTTGGGAGCAGTAACGCCCCGCCACGGCTCCAATTATGTCACTGTGCATTCATACACCATTCAGGAACCTGGGATGACTTCTCCCTGGTCCTGGGGATCCCTACTCCTCCAAAACTGAGGGTGACACCCTTATGTTATCAGGAATGCCACCCCCCCCCCCCCACATTCACACATCATTCACACACATAAACCAAATCATAAGTACAGTATAAAAAAAAAAAAATCAAAAGTACCCCTGCAACTTACTGATGTTGCGAGTGCTCCTTCTGGGCTGACCACGGGCACGGCCATGGCCACGGCCGACTGGGGGATCTTCACGGGGGGGTCTGTGCATGGGAGGGAGTATCAACACGGGGGGGGGGTCTGTGCAGGGGAGGGAGTATCAACAGGGGGGGTCTGTGCAGGGGAGGGAGTATCAACACGGGGGGGGTCTGTGCAGGGGAGGGAGTATCAACACGGGGGGGGGTCTGTGCAGGGGAAGAAGGAGCCTCCCCTGGTGTCTGTCCCCCTGCTGGCCTGCCCTCCAAGGCCACGGCTATCCTTGTCAGACAGGCAGTCATGTCGGCCGTATTAGCCTGGCCAGCCCGGGTATTGGCCTGCACAGCCAGGGTATTGGCCTGCACAGCCTGGGTGAGGGCAGTCACCTCCTGGGCCACGCCTGTTGTGGCGTTCTTCAGGTCCCACAAACACGTGATGACCCCCACTGAGTTGGTGGCCACGTCACCCAGTGACACCCTCATTAAACCCAGGCTGTGCTCCACCTTGCTCATTGATTTTTTTATTTCACCCAGACTGCGGGTCTGCCGGGCATTGTCCCTCAACAGACTGACCAAACCCCCCCCCTGGTTTCCGGGGTCGGCCTCCTACTTGCCCCTGAGGCTTGTGGCCTTGGAGGAGGGGTTGGAGTGAGCCATGGGTGCTGCTGCATGTTGGAGGAGGGTTGGGAGGGGCCACCCATGATGGTGGCCTGACTGCTGGGCGCCTCTGGGGTACCCTCAGGGGATGACTCAAAGGTCATATCTTGGCCCATCAGGATTTGTTGGCCAATATCAATATTCTCATCTTCCTCCCCCTCATCCTCCTCCCACTCAACATCCAAATTAGGGGAGTTGTGGGCACTCCCCTCCCATGGCGAATCCTGCCCTTCTTGGGACTCTGCATCAGTCTGTCTTGGGGGTGGTGCAGCAGCCTGCCCTGATGGGCCAGCAACCTCCTGCCCTGATGGGGCTGCCACCTCCTGGGCTGATGGGGCTGCAACCTCCTTGGCTGATGGGGCTGCCACCTCCTGGGCTGATGGGGCTGCCACCTCCTGGGCTGATGACCCAGCAACCTCCTGGGCTGATGGGGCTGCCACCTCCTGGGCTGATGACCCAGCAACCTCCTGGGCTGATGGGGCTGCAACCTCCTGGCCATCTGGGGAGGACACAAAACAATCACAGGTTGGTGGATCCACACACTTGGCACATCTCCCCTTCCCCCACCCACACATGCTAATCACCAGATAGAAAATTAAAACAAATTACCTGTCCTCATAAGAGGATCAGAGTCAAAGCCAGGCAGGCCCAACACCTGCTGTGGGTGGAAACACTGGGCCACTGCCCATTCCTCCTCACTCATCCTGACTGGGCAGGGTCCCCCTCCTCCAGTGCCCCTGGTATGGGCATGCAGCGTTGCCAGCTTGTTCCGGGACACACTCTTCAAATCGTTGATTTTTTTTTGAACTCCAGCAATGGTCCTGGTCTCCCCCCCCCGCCGTATTGATCCGATCGGTGATCTTTTTAAGGATCTCCTTCCTCCTGGCCGGGGTGGTGTTGTGGCTCTCAGGGCCATGGAGAAAACGCCCATATTTTATGACGCCCTGAGCAAGAATATGCTTCTCTGCCACTGTAAAATTAAGCTTCCTGCGCTTGGTGGCCATCACAGACAATACCCAACAACAGAAAACTCACCCAAAAAACAATCAACAATACACACACAACAAAGAAAAAAAAAACAAGCAAAAAAAAAAAACCACAAACAGACAGCTACTATAAATTCAAAAACAAACAGGCAAAAAAGAGAAAGAAAAAACAATCACACACCAAAAAAGAAACACTTATCAAAAACAAACAGGCAAAAAAGGAAAACAAAAAACAATCACACACCAAAAAAGAAACACTTATCAAAAACAAACAGGCAAACAATCAAAACAAATAACAAATTATCAAAAACAAACACCAACTATACTCTACAACTCCTCCACAACTTTTCTCACAAACAAATCTTAGCAACAAACATTGACAAACGTTCAAAGCAGAAGCAACTTGCTTTAGGAAGGGAACACAGGAAAATACTTTTGCAAGGGAAGTGTGTTTGACTGGGGCTATTTAGACACAGGGCGATCCTCAAACTAAGTACGCTTGGCCTTTTACCTATCTCACTGATTGCGATGAGCAAAGTTCTGCACATGCCCAGTGAGGTCCAGATTCGTGCGCGCATGCGCAGTACGGCCGGCCCTTCATTTGCATGGGGTCACGGCTCATTACAATGAAGCACGCCCACTTCATTCCCACTTGCCATAACCACGCCTTACGCCTTGGAACTTAGGTTAAGGATGGCGCAATTTTGTGCGCAAATGCGCTGAGGATACGGCACTTACGACACCAACTTAGGGCGCCGTAACTTAAATGACATAAGTTAGGTAATACTAAATTTGCACAGCTTTTTAAGAATTTGGCCCATTGAACTTAATTTTCTCGGCTCGTCGTAGGGTTGTACATCACTGCGTTCTTGACGGTCAAAAGTTCAGAGAACTTTTATGTGACCATGTGTATGCAAGCCAAGCTTGAGCGGATATCCGTCGGGAAAACCATCCAAGGTTTTTCCAACGGAAAATCCGATCATGTGTACGTGGCATGACAGTAAGTGAGGAGCACATTCAGATTGGGTGGCAGGACCAGCATGCTGGACAATTGTGTATTTACTGAGATGTGTAAAGTCTTCCATTTGGTCGGTGCTGTATGATGTTTTATCATTGTCACCATTCACACTATTCCTTGTCAAATGATTTTATTGAGTTCACAAAAAGGCTTAACAGATATGTTAATTAACATATTATGACAAAAGGAATGAAGCTTGTTGCTATACAGTTTTGTAGACATACAAAACATTTAATAGACAACCAAATATAATCAGGAGTGTTGGTAAAGAGCCATGTAAGAACACAACCTATATTAGAATATCCAACTAGACCAATTGAAGTTGCTATAGATAGGCTGAGGAAGAAAGTTATATTCTGTAAGACCAAGAGCTTCAAAATTCTAAAAAGGGATGGGGGGGGGGGGGGCAAAAAAATATAAAAATAGAGAAAAAGATAGCAGAGAAACATTCACGCCATTCAGGCCCGGATTTACTCCCTGTGCCGCCCCAAGGCCGGGTCCTTCAATGACACCCCCCCCCCCCCTACACACAGGGGCCAAGTGATACAGTCGACTGTATCACAGGAGCGCGCCCGCAAGAACTAACCCATATGCGAGAGAAGGTTGGTTCCTGTCCCCAGCGGAGTGCTTCCTTACATCTCAGGTGTCCCCCCCCCCATTAGAGCCCTTCTATATCCCAGCAGGCAGCAGCAGTGTCTCTGCCGCCATTACTGAAGGCTGAGGGAGAACAAATTAGAGGCAACCATTTTCCAGAAGACCACAAATGACTTCTAAACAAGAAGGAATTCTGCCGAGTGGCAGGGAAATTGAGCGGCGGCACCTCCCACCCGCCACCCCTTTCCACAACAGGTCACAGATGACATCCAGACAGACAGACCAGGGGCGGGGGGGGTCGGTGCCGCAGCTCCATTTCTATTGTAGCCACTCGGCAGGCTCCCTGGCACCTACACTGACCCCCGACACCTACCTGACACCTACGCTGACCCCCGACACCTACGCTGACCCCCGACACCTACACTGACCCCCGACACCTACCTGACACCTATGCTGACCCCCGACACCTACGCTGACCCCGGCACCTACGCTTACCCCCGACACCTACGCTGACCCCCGACACCTACACTGACCACCGACACTGACCCCCGACACTGACCCCCGACACTGACTCCCGACACCTAACCGACATCTACACTGACCCCTGACACCTACACTGACCCCCGACACCTACCTGACACCTTCCCGACACCTACACTGACTCCAGACACCTACCTGACACCTACACTGACTCCCGACACCTACCTGACACCTACACTGACCCCCGACACCTACACTGACCCCCGACACCTATACTGACCTCCGACACCTACACTGACCCACCGACCTTACACCTACACTGACCTACTACACAGTCCCACCTAACTCCTATAGTAGGAGTCCTACTACCTGCACTACTCGCACTACTGACACCCCCTCCCCCCAGTCCTCCTTACCTCTGTCTGCTCTTCTCCAGACTCCAGTACTCTCCTCAGGATGGACAGGACCCCAGCACTGGATGTGCAGAACTGCTTCGGAGTCCCGACTCCCGTCCCCGCCAGCGCCATCCACCCGCAGCCCTTTCCATGGTGTCAGACGCTGCACCTCCCTCCATGCTCCCATATCCACCGAGCTCCACTGGACACAGCGCCGTAGAGTACCAGAGCGGAGGGGAAGACAGCGGCCACGGCGGCTCACACTTCCAGTGCCTGTCTCCCGCTGACATGTTCAGAGTTTCCCGGCGCTCTGTGATTGGTCATGTTCGGAGGCGGGACTTCCAGCTCAGCCCCACATGACCCCCATATGCCCAATCACAGGGCGCCAGACACTAAACGTGGTGGCCGGAGATCGATGACACACTGCATTACACTGCCTAAGTAGCAGTGCCGCCGCCCGCGCGGGGGCTATTTTAGTGCGGGGGCGGCCGCAAAAGCCGAGAAGTCACCCCAGGAGCGGCGCCGCCCCTTTACCCACTGCCGCCCCGAGGCCTGGCCTTGGTGGTCTTGTGGGAAATCCAGCCCTGACGCCATTTCAAGACTGATGTCATCTCTGTAAGGGCCCTTTCACACGGAGCGGATCAGTAATGATCCGCTCCGTGTGTCCGCAAAGCTCAGCGGGGATCCTCCGTAAAATCCCCGCTGACCTGGCAGCTGACAGGGCGGTCCCCACACACTGTGCAGGAACCGCCCTGTGTTTCCTCCGCTCTCCTCTATGGGGGGATCGGAGGAACACGTACCGTATGTCCGTGTTCATCCGATCCGGAAGACGGAAGAAAAATAGGATTTTTCCGTCTGCAAATGCGGATCTTTGCGGAGGCGGACAAATTACGGGTGTCAGCGGATGTTCATCCGCTGACACCCGTAATCACATAGGGACCCATGTAGGTCCCGTTTTCATCCGCAAACAGACGGATGAAAATGCAGACATACAGTCCGCACGTGTGAAAGGGCCCTAACTCTCGTGTTCTTCTACGAGGTCTCCATCCTGACCATGTCTAATAATACCAGACATAGAGATAAGTAGGTCCCTCTACAGGATCATGGTTGGGGTTGTCTTCAGTGCCAGGACTACTGACCTATTCTAGAGGACTTTGTTATTTGCTCTCAGGGTGATCTGCTCCAGGATGTGTCTCTCAGATCCACAAACACACTGGAGATCCATACTGGGCAACCTGGGACATGCTAGGGTGACCACATTTCCAAACTACCATTCAGGGATACCCTCCCTTCCCAAAACTCAGCTTGTGCTGCAACGAATCACAGCACAGTGATTAGACACAAGAGGGAGGATTTATGATTTCTCCAATCACAAGCAGGGGGCGGGATTGTGCTCCTCCAGGCTTTTCCGGCCAGGACAAGTACTGTCAGTGAGTAAAGCGGTGATGTGGCGGCCTTTTTTGGGGGCATCAGATTGGCCGGGGGGGTGGGGGGGTGGCTGTGTCAGTTTCATTCCGAGACACTGTATTGTGCTGGAATGAATGTGCCTGGGACAGACCTTCAAAATGCGGCACTGTCCCGGGCAATCTGGGACACGTGGTCACCCTAATTTACACACCTTTACCCATTTGTACATCCAGAACTATCAGTCTATAACACAGATACAGCCAATTATGGAGTCATTTATTCTACACTACATACACTTGTTTCTGTCTTGTTGGCCATCACCTGTGCTGTGTGTAGAGACAATGGGGTAGATTCAGGTAGATTTGCCCATTAATTACACCTGTGCAGCTCAGCTCAATTTCTCTGCGCCGGCGCAATTGGGCTAGATTGCCACCTGATTCAGGATGCCTTTTGTGTGGTAATTTGCGCCTGTGTAATCAAAAATTGAGGGCGCAAGCCAGCGCAAGTGAAAGTGGGTGTGCCCCTATGCAAATGCTAGTCTGTCCGTTTAGCAGTGGCTTGTGCCCGGCGCATCCTCGGCGGCGCATGCGCAGATCGAACGCGCCCGCGTGCGCATGCGTGCAACTGCGCCTGTCCTACTTCCTGGGCTACGCTGGCCCACCTGCTTGCACTGAGCAAATAAATAGGGGCAGATCTGCGCAGGTCCTGTGCAAAATTACATCCTGCTTTTTCCACCCCCCCCCTGAGCAAGGTAATTTTGCCCTTTCTTTATTTGCGATGGCACCTCCTCAGAGGGTAAAAAAGAGAAAAAAATATTTCAATTTATCTGAGATGGAGATCATGCTGGCGGCACTCACTCGCCATACTGCTGTCCTGTATGGTGCCCAGCGGAAGAACACCACCACAGCCCAAAGGAGGGCAATCTTTGATGCCATCACTTTAGACGTGAATGCGCTGGGCAATGAGGAGAGGACCTGGGACAAGATACAGAAAAAACGTAATGATATGCGGCGTCGGGTCAGGGATAAACTGGTGATAATCCACAAGCATACCAGGGGCACGGGAGGAGGACCAGCCTGCCCATTACGTTTAAATGCGGAGGAAGAGGTGATTGCTCAAAGTTTCTCGCTGGAGCAGGTGGAGGGAGTCCCAGGCTATGATTCCACTGTTGGGGACTTGGGGACAGGTAAGTTTTTTTTATCTCATATTTGCTGTGTATCATGGGAGGGGGTAGAAGGGAACATGTGAGGGTGTAGAAAGGAACATGTGTCAAGTGTGTTTTATCTCATATGTGCTGTGTATCATGGGAGGGGGTAGAAGGGAACATGTGACAAGTGTGTTTTATCTCATATTTGCTGTGTATTATGGGAGGGGGTAGAAGGGAACATGTGACAAGTGTGTTTTATCTCATATTTGCTGTGTATTATGGGAGGGGGTAGAAGGGAACATGTTACAAGTGTGTTGCTCCAGCAACATGTGTTTTTTTGTGTCATCCACAGATGTTGAGGATGAAGCTGGGCCGTCGTCGGCTGCAGGGCGACCCAACCCATCCCCACATCCTCAGGTGGTCCAGTCAGGCCCCATGGAGATCCTGGCCATGTTGGTGGAGGAGGAGACCACCCATAGGCCATCTATGGAGGAGGAAGTGTTGGAGGAGTCTATTGACCTCCACCAGGAGGCCTCTATATACCTCCAGGAGGATTCCACCATCCCTGACCTCCCCACCACCCCCCGACCATAACGTCATCCCCCTCCAGGGCAAGCCCTCCAGTGTCCCTCCCACCATTGTCCCTCCCACCATTGTCCCTCCCACCATTGACCCTCCCACCATTGTCGCCCCCTCCAGTGTCCCTCCCACCAGTGTGACCCCCTCCCCTTCTTCTCCCTCAGTCCGTGCCCCAGCCTCTCCTCCCAGGAAGGCTCTCTCCAAACGAGGGGTGTCCCCTCAGGCCTCCGAGAGGGGCTGCAGGAGGAACAGGCCCGGCAGACCCGCCATATAGGGGCCATGGTGGGTGATTTGAGGCGGGTGGCGGACAGCCTGGCATCCTCCTCCTCCTCAGTACAGCAGGCCCTCACCCTGCATGCTGACCTGGGGAAAAGAGACACAGTGAGCCTGGAGGAAGTGAGCGCGAACTGTGTAGCCATGGCCACCTGCATGGTGGAGCAGCAGGACGCCACCGCTTTGCTCACAGCGGAGGTGAGCAGGTTGGCAGGGGCGGTGGAGGCCAACACTGATGCTGTGCGGGAGGAGGGGAGACGAAACCGGCGGCAACAGAGGAACACTACCACCCAGCAGCTGCGTATGTTGGCACAAACCAACAGTGTGCTCACCCGCCTGGCCAACGCCATGGAGGGCAGGCAGGCAACACCTGCCAGGAGTGAGGAAGTAGGGGATGCTGCTGCTCCCCCCCTCCATCCCCACCCCATGCTCCATCCCCACCCCAGGCTCAACCACGCCGACTGAGGAGCCAGAGCCGGGGCACCCTTGGCACCAGGATGTCGAAACGAAAAAAATAAACATTTTCCTGTGCCTTTTTTTTTTTTTTTTACATATCCCTTGGTGCTCAGATAAGGAGCTTTTTCTCTTTAGTTGGATTATGCTCATATTTTTTTTTGAGATTTTTTTTTTGCTCAGATTACGAGCTTTACTATATTTATTAAATGCTCAGATGATGAGCTTTTATATTTTTATTTTATGCTCAAAGTTTGAGTTTTTATTTTATTTTGTAGTGCCTACACACGGTGAGGAGTATACTACAGTGTGACTGGTGTGTGAATGGGGGGGGTGTCACTCCTGCTGGAAAAGGGGTGTCACCCTCTGCCATGTGAAAGGTGTATGAATGGACAGCAACATAATTGGAGCCTTGGCGCGGCGTTGCTGCTCCCTAGTACCGTGCGGTATCCTTGGGTCTAATCCAATTTTTGGTGGATGTGGGGTGTGTGTGCTAGGGACCACAGTGGTGTGCACGCGTGCATTCTACTTGTGACATGATTAATGTGTGTGTTTAACGTGAAAAGAGACGTTCCACGAGACCACTCCTGATTGCTCTTCCCTCAGTAGACTGGGTAGAGTCACTTGGGGGGGGATTGTGTGGTTGGGGGGTCAGGTCATCACATATGTCTATCTCCAGGCCCTTTCTCACGGCAAAGTTGTGCAGCATGCAACATGCCCCGATGATCTGGCACACAAAGTTTGGGGAATACAACAGGGTACCCCAGACTTATCCAGGCATCGGAAACGTGACTTCAGGAGGCCAAAGGTGCGTTCCACCACTGCACGGGTACGTGCGTGAGCTTCATAATATCTTTCCTCTCCTGGGGTTTGGGGGTTCCGGAATGGAGTCATGAGATGGGGTCCCAGTGCATATGCCGCGTCACCTGGAAGGGAAAAGACAGGAGGATGTTAGTCATGCATGTGCCCCTCGTGATGTCTGCATCATGGGGGCGGACAGTCATGCCTGACACCCATGTCACTCACCAACCAGCCAGCTGTCCCCATACACGTTCTGGTCAAATTCTGTTGGGATGCTGCTTTGACGGAATATAAAGCTGTCATGACTGGACCCTGGGTGTTTGGCACGGACGTGCCATATGAGGCCTTGGGCATCCACTATCACCTGGACATTGATGGAATGCCAATGCTTTCTATTGCAGTATATGTGCTCCATGTCACGGGGGGGCTGTAGTGCCACATGGGTGCAATCAATGGCGCCCACGGTGCGTGGGAATCTGGCAATTTGGTAGAAATCTGTCACTGCCTTCTGCCGCTGGACCTCCTGGGTGGGTTTGATGAAGTGGTGGGACATGCGTCTCAGGATTGCAGGGATAACCTGGTGCACAAATCTGCTCATGGAGGATTGTGACATCCCAGCCACCATTCCACTTGTGCGCTGAAAAGATCCAGTGGCCAGGAAATGCAGGGTTTCCACTACCTTGACCAGTGGCTGCACTGCATGTCCACGATGTGTCTGGCTGGTGATGTCATCATGCAGGATTGTGGCTAATTCCAGGATGACTTCAGGGCTGAATCTAAACATGCGATACACCTCCGATTCCCTCATGTCAAAGATGTTCCTGCGCACTCGGTATATCCTCTCCCGTGCCCTCCTACGAGTCGGTTCACTCAGTAGTATTGCTAGGACCATGGCTGCCCATGGCATGTTGGCACACAGATGTGAGGTCCAGAAAGTGTGGGTGCTCTGCTTGTTCAGCTCGTCCGTAACGGTACTGCTGTAGCTGCTCTCCAGCTGACCTGTGGACGTCTGTTGCCAAGTTGCCCCTGCTTTTATAATGTGCAAGTTTGCCCTGGCCAAACAGCTTGCGCGCTTGGTGTGCAAACTGAGCCTCACACGCGCAGGTTTTTGAATCAGCGTTAGTTCCTCATTTGCATATTTGCTGAGGGAAAACAATGAGAGGGCAAGTTGCACCCTGCGCAAAAATGCACATTACATGCGCCGGGGCAGAGAAACTGCGTCCGTTGAAAAAAGCCTAATTTCAGGCTTAGCTTGTTTTCTGGGTCATGCGCATATTTGCCTGGGCGCAAATCCGTACTTGCGCGGCGCATATCGCGATTGCGCCCGCGCAAGTCGTACCTGAATCCGGGCCAATATGGCTTCTACAGGGGGAGGGTTAGAATGAGATAGTACAAGTTGATGGGTTATGGTGAGTGAACCATAAAACCCTCCACTGGAAAGACATGAGAAACATTCTTGTAGAGAAGGGGGGATGCTGGTGAACCTCTAGACCTTGTGTGTAGACTCAGTGAGGAATGTCTACTGGGAACACATGGACACAGTTCAATATCTATAGAGGATTGGAGAAGAAAGAGCCGTCTGTGTGTACTGGAGGTAAGATCTCATAGGAGAAAGACCAATGTGTGTTGGGAGTTGGATCTCACTGGGAAAATACTGTTCTTTGTATTCTGGAGGTGGGAATTAACCAGGAAGACCAATGTGTGAGCTGGAGGTGTGATGTCACTGTTATAGAATGCTCTGTTCAGATAAAACTAATCTCTTGCTGACTGCCAGCAGTACATTCATTGCTGGAGGACGGCAGCCCCAGGCAACACAACGTACCCATACGTCACAGGGTTCTTCCTGATTTAGAGATGCGCCCCTTGTTGACCTGTGTTGTGAATGGGTACAGCACAAGTTTGTCAGAAGCTTACAGCCAATCATTTTGGCTTGACTATGGTATTAACTACGGCTTATGCTACTAACCAATGACCCCATCCCTTCCCTTAATAACCACACAATACTTATGTAGCGCCCCCTTGCTTCCAGCATGGGTACTACGCTTAAATTTAGTGGAGAAGGGAGAGTTACTTTGCTCCCTTCCAGTGTTTGTTTAAATTTGGGACCTCTGTCGTTTTAGAAAGGTCCACTGGGTCATTCTGCATTCAGGGAGTGCGATGCCACCCCTGGCCGGCAGCTGGCGCCAGAGGGGTCCTGGCAGAGCGAGATCTTCTCCCAGCAGCCAATTAGAAGATGTTCTCCCTTGGGGGGCATGCTGGGGGACGATATATCTGTGAAAGAGGTCATGTGTTGGGGCTTCTTTTTTTTTTTCGCGGGGTCCCCGTTCCTGGTGCGGTACCCACCTTCAGGGTACGCGCATCCATGGACCCTGCCAGCGTGGCCCACCTGGCCAGAGCTGAACTTTACAGCGAACCTCATCCTGATGAGAGAAGGGACCTCAGCGCTCCACTGGGTTCCAAGGCCTATTGATAGAATCCCAGCCTGGGATTGGGTGTCCGGACCACTGACAGGTATGCTTGCTGTCATCCGGGGACCAGCCGTAGGAAAGTCTACTGGGGGGATCCTCTTCCTTATTCACTAAAATCCTCTGTTGAAAATTGGCCCGTGGCTGGGGCCCTAGAGACAGGTCTGTGTGGTAGACCTGTTCCCCCCAGTAGTATTCAAAGAGACGCTCCGGCTGCCAGGCCTGTCATAGGGGTCTGTCCGGGGGCACTTTACCCACTCCAAGTAGAGTGGCAATGTGTTACACAATTGGTTCAATGCAGAGCAGTGTATTGCTCAGTTCCATATCCAGGCCTGATACCGTATGGTTCTCTCTTTTCTTCCTTCATCAACTTTGACCTTCCTAAATTGTGTTGATGTTGGCCGTGTTTGGCCTGGGCAATAAAGCATTGAAAACTCTTTATTGTGTGTCTGGACCTCCACTCACTGTTATTACTCTCACAAAGTACACCCCTAGACACTGCCAGGGTAACTTAGCAGGCCGATCCCAAATCAACTAGCGGCTCCTTCGGGGGTAGTGCTACACCTAGATGGAGTAAATTGGCCAAAGCGGCCATTCTGTTAACCAGAATATATATATATATATATATATATATATATATATATATATATATATATATATATATATATATAACTCTCAATAATTAACATAATAACACAATAACCTTTTATATAAACTTCCAGTATTTTCACCACCTTGGGGCACAAGGTCCAATAAGCATAACCCAAAACTGTACCTACTAGTCACTTCCAGGCATCCAGTTGCTAAAACCTCCGACTCTGAGACAACTAGCAGGTACCCATATACCAACTGGGAGCCGTACCTCAGACGGGTCCCTAACCATGCCTTCTAGGTGCCCATATGACCTAGCAAGGACCTTGCACCCCACCACCACCACTCAAACCTGACACCTTAGGTTTGAGCAGACCTCCACACCCTCAGGACCCTCTGTAAACCCTCCTTCAATCCAAGACACCACATGTCGATACCGACATTGTTCAGGTGCACACCATCCCCCCGCAAATATCTCCAGGGTTCCCCCTCCAGATCCTGGTGTCGCACCTCAAAACCCCCATTCCGCATCAAAAATGTGGCCACCTCCCGATTAATTTTTGTTCTTGCCCTGTTGATGCCCACCACCGACCTGGCCCACCTCCATTGCATGCGGGCTACCATGTCTGACCAGACTATGAGCAAGTCAGGGTAATCCATTCGCAGCCGCAAAAAAAAACACATTTTATGTCCCAAACCAACTCCCGTATGGACCGTAGCCCCAAGTCATTCCCCCCAGCATGTACCAACAACACATCGGGGGGCCTGTCCAGTCGAGCATAGCGTTCGAATTCCGGAACTATTCTGCCCCACAAAAGCCCTGGCATCCCGATCCAGTGGACTACTGCCTCCTCCCTGGGAATGCCCAATTGACGTCTATCAGACCCGAACATCAGCTCTCCTCGCTCCACAATGGACATAAGAATGTCCCATTATCCAAATCAGACAGGAGCCCCTATCTGAAAAGAAAAAACACCACACCATATACATAGCCTCAAAAAACCTAAACCAAATCACCCCCCACATCATAACAGAGGGGACACACAGGACAACATCCATACCAACACCACCCCACAGAACAAAACTCATTCACAGCAACTGAGGACGAACATACAAACGGTAACGCCGAGATTCCCACCTACCAATGCACCTCAACACCCCCTTACTCAAACCCCAGTGCACTGCTTCCATAGCAGCCCCAATCTGGAAGGAATGGGATGCAAAGTCCCCCTGGACGAAGCCCCAACACCCCCACACGCTTTCTGAACACTGCCGTAAACTGATACCTAGACAATGCCGAATCGTCGGCATACAACAGAAGGTCTTGGCCTGTCCGGGCGGCACTCCAGAAAACGAGAAACCACCTGCACCGGCAAGTCAGTGACCCATCAACACCAAACAACTCCACCCGAACCCCTCGCCCAGCCTGATCAGTCTTAGATCTCCTAATCCAAAAGACCACCGAAACACCGCTGCATTCAACGTCGACCAACTGCAAGCCATCAGACCCCTTTTTTAAAGAAGAAACCAATTCCCCAATTAAAGAAGAAAAAATTTCCTGGCAGAGTGCACTACCGCTTTGTTTTTAGAAAAAAACAATATATGTGAATATAAGGACAGAATTGAACATAAAAGTGATAAATTGTACTCACCTGTACAGGTAATAGTGGGAGGAGTCCACTCCGGGGGGGTGTGGGGGTTGTCACATCTTATTGTGGTTGATGATGATGGATAATATCCCTCTATACATCGCACTCTCACCACATCTCCTTTATTATAATACTTCTTGTATACAGAGTTACTCTCCATGTTTGGTATTATTGGAGGAGAACATTGTGCTGAGGAAGAAATAAAATCTTTATCTGTATATAATAAATATGAACATGAAATATCTAGAATCGGTCTGACCAATAAAATCATCACAGAGGATCCTCCATCAGAGTCAGTGACATAAAAATGTAACATTATTTCATGTGATAATAATAATAATTGTCCTCATAGGTAATAAGCAGTAAAGTGTTGAAGTATCTAATCCCAATAACACAAATGTCACATATTACAGTGTACTAGTCCTTAGATGTGGTGGATGTTTTAGTCTTATTTTTTCAGGATAAGAACCTTTTCTGCAAGTACAGAAAGTACCTGTTACATAGTTACATACCGTATATGCTAGAGTATAAGCCGACTCTAATATAAACTGTGGCCCAGATTCTCAATGGCATTACGACGGCGTTGCGCCGTCGTAAATCCTAATCTGGCCCCAGGTATCTATGCGACTGATTCCTAGAATCAGTTACGCATAGATACCCATTAGATCTGACAGGCGTAAGGCTCTTACGCTGTCAGATCTTAAATGCAATTTTTTTTCCGCCGCTAGGTGTCGCATCGCCGTTTTCCCCGTCGTCTATGCAAATTAGGTAATTACGCAAGATTCCCGAACATACGCGCGGTCGACGCTGAGAATTTACGACGTTTCCGTAGCTTAAGCGACGCGTAAAGTTGCCCCTGCTATTATGAGGGGCAACCAATGTTAAGTATCGCTGTCGTTCCCACTTCGAAATTTAAAAAAATTACGTCGTTTGCGTAAGACGTCCGTGAATGGCGCTGGACGCCATTTACGTTAACGTCTAAGCAAATGACGTTGGGGCGACGTCATTTAGCGCAATGCACGTCGGGTAATTTACCCGACGGAGCATGCGCAGTACGCTCGGCGCGGGAGCGCGCCTAATTTAAATGGTGCCCGCCCCATTTGAATTGGGCGGGCTTGCGCCGAGCGCTTTTACGATACACCGCCGCAAGTTTACAGGTAAGTGTTCTGAGAATCAGGCACTAACGCTGTAAACCTGTGGCAGTGTAACGTAAATCACATACGTTACGCTGCCCAGGAGCAACGTAATTGTATGAGAATCTGGGCCCAAGGCACCTAATTTTACCACAAAAAACTCGGAGAACTTGTTAACTTGAGTATAAGCCTAGGGTAGGGAATGTAGCAGCTACTGTAAGTGAAAAAGAGGGTCAACAATGCCCATTTGCAGCTTCACTGTGCCCATTGCATGCCTCACTGTTCCCATTGCAAGCCTCACTGTGCCCGTTGCAAGCCTCACTGTGCCTGTTGCAAACCTCACTGTGCCTTTTGCATTCCTCACTGTGCCTATTGAAAGCCTCACTGTGCCTGTTGCAAACCTCACTGTGCCTTTTGCATGCCTCACTGTGCCTATTGCATGCCTCACTGTGCCAATCTGCATACCTGATCTCCGTGTCATTCAGTCCGCAGCCATACAGTGTAACCCTGCCCGCCTCCTCCTCGTCCGCGATAGACGGAACACTCAGTTTCCCAGCAGTGAGTCAGTCTTCAGTGTTCCACCTATGACGGACGAGGAGGAGGCGGAGCGGGGGTTACACTGGACGCTGTCTAACTGCATGACACAGGGGCTGATTGGAGAGACTCGAGTATAAGCCGAGGGGGGCTTTTTCAGCACAAAAAAATGTGCTGAAAAACTCGGCTTATACTCGAGTATATATGGTAGTTAGTCTGTTTGAAAAAAGGCACATCCAGTTCAACCAATGAAAGGAAAAAAAATAGCTGCTAATCCTGCTAGAAATGCTGTGTCTTTATCATCTCCTATATCAGACAATATTATCAGCTCCCCCAGCTATCCTCTCCTCTACAGAAGAAGACCTCCCTATGATATGGAGATGAGGAGGTGTTTGTAATTGAAGTCAGTCCTCCATAGATAAAGTACAATTAGTGAGTGTTGTCACCCGAGGACAGGAAGTATGTTACTGGAAGGATCAGCAGGTGAAAATAAAGGAAAAGAAGAAAACAAATGCAGCCACCACATCTAATGACTGGTCAGCTGCAATTCATTACTTTTCTGCTCTTGGGTTTAGATTTTAGGTTTTCACCAACATGGTGTGACTGATGCGATTTTGGATTTGCTCATATTTCCTGTTAAGTTAAATTTAGAGGGGGTTAGAGAGTTAATTAGTCCTGACCCAGCTAATCTAATTGGGTCTCTGTCTCAGCTTGGCTGTGCTGTGGGCTCATTATGTCGCTTCTGGGGTGCTGTTCCTACCCCAGGACGATAGGTGGCAGCAGTGGAGTCGAGGATTGGGTGCTTTTCCCCAGCAGACTATCAGGAGGATTTCTCCTCGCTGTGCATGCTGGGGGATGGTATTTATGAGACAGACGCCATTGGTCTGGGTTCTTCTTCGAGTGCGGCACCCACCTTTAGGGTTACTGCATCACGGCTCCCTGACGAAATGGCCTTCCAGGCCGGGGTGCACGTGCCACGCGGTGTTCCTGGTTCCGGGACCAAGTTGGTACGGAGCATTTGAGCTGTGGCTGGGCCCCAGTGATCGACTGGGTCCCCAATCCTGAGAAGTTCCCAAGTGTTGTCCCTTTGTAGAGGAAGCTGTTCGGTGGGGAGTCCTTCTGAGGAGAGCCAAGAGAGGCTGGCGATCAAATAGGGTCTCGACAATCCACCGGGGATAAAGGTAACCGGGTAATGAGAGGTTGGACGTTGGTCACCTATCAGTCAGTAACCTGCAATCTATCTGAAGGAGATCCAGGCCAAAGTCTATTAAGGAGGATTATCTCTGCTATTTTAATCCTAAGGAGGGTCTGTGGCAGAGACTTTTCCTCTTAGTGAGAGAGGCCTGTCCAGGTACACTATACCCAATCCGGCTGGAGTGGCGAAGAAGACAAAGTGTTGTTGGAAACAGGACTGTTTCCATATTGCTACGCCTGAATCTGCTATTTCTCCTTCTGCTTCACCTCTACTCTTCACCACAAGTTTTATTTTTTTTACCGGGCTGGGTAATAAAGAGCACAGAAAAAGACACCTGTCGTGGACATTCCATTACTACTATATTCACCATACACCCCTAGATGGCGGAGGAGCCATGAGGTAACATGCAACTCAAAACAAACCAGCAGCTCCTTCGGGGGTAGTGCTACATTCCTAAATCTCCAGGTATTTGGTTCCCATTCATCTCCATTTCCTGGGGACATTTCCTGTTTTGAAGGGTCTGTTCCTGGGAAACAAGTTGTCTTCGACCACCTGGAGGTGCAGTGCAGGGAGTTGTCATCTGTACTAAAGCCACCGGCTTGTTCAGATCTCAGGCACAGCCGCTGTAAAGAGTAGGGGAAGCCCCCCTAAGCTTCTCTTTGGTTCTGATGTCATATGACACTCCCAGGACTTCCCCATCACTGCTAGTGTCCTCATACTGATGGGGAAGGTCTGTACTGGGGGTCTATACTGTGTGAAGTAGGAGGTGGGGAGGTCTGTACTGGGGGGGGTCTGTGGTCTGTGCTGTGTAAAGGAAGAGGTGGGTGGAGGTCTGTACTGGGGGTCTGTACTGTGTGAAGGAAGAGGTGGGGGAGGTCTGTACTGGGGGTCTGTGGTCTGTGCTGTGTGAAGGAAGAGGTGGGTGGAGGTCTGTGGTCTGTACTGTGTGAAGGAAGAGGTTGGGGAGGTCTGTACTGGGGTCTGTACTGTGTGAAGGAAGAGGTGAGGGAGGTCTGTACTGGGGGGGTCTGTGGTCTGTACTGTGTGAAGGAAGAGGTGGGGGAGGTCTGTAATGTGTGAAGGAAGAGTTGGGGGAGGTCTGTACTGGGGGGTCTGTGGTCTGTGCTGTGTGAAGGAAGAGGTGGGTGGAGGTATGTACTGTGTGAAGGAAGAGGTTGGGGAGGTCTGTACTGGGGGGTCTGTGGTCTGTACTGTGTGAAGGAAGAGTTGGGGGAGGTCTGTACTGTGTGAAGGAAGAGTTGGGGGAGGTCTGTACTGGGGGGTCTGTGGTCTGTACTGTGTGAAGGAAGAGTTGGGGGAGGTCTGTACTGTGTGAAGGAAGAGTTGGGGGAGGTCTGTACTGGGGGGTCTGTGGTCTGTACTGCGTGAAGGAAGAGGTGGGGGGGTCTGTACTGTGTGAAGGAAGAGTTGGGGGAGGTCTGTACTGGGGGGTCTGTGGTCTGTACTGTGTGAAGGAAGAGGTGGGGGGGTCTGTACTGTGTGAAGGAAGAGGTGGGGGAGGTCTGTACTGGGGGGTCTGTACTGTGTGAAAGAAGAGGTGGGGGAGGTCTGTACTGTGTGAAGGAAGAGTTGGGGGAGGTCTGTACTGGGGGGTCTGTGGTCTGTACTGTGTGAAGGAAGAGGTGTGTACTTGAGATGAGGAGACATCTGCAGACCCCCACAACCACCAGCCAGGGTTGTAGGGAAGAGGCCTTTATCCTCATCAATAAGGGGGACAAGGTGCTTTGCCAGACAGTGATGAGGGTATGTGGTCTGGTATCATTCAAGGGAAAAGGGTAAACACTGCTCACCCCCCCCCCACCTGTTTCCTGGGCAACTAGGCTGCATACTTGGATTAAGATTTGGTATGGATTTCTTTGCCTCCAAAGGTCCCCCAAATACATAGAAGACCTTGGGAGGGGCCTGTGTGCTGTTATTTGTTAACCACTTCAGCCTCGGAAGAATTTCCTCCCTTTTTGACCAGGCCCCTTTTTGTGAGCACTGCATCGCTTTAACTGACAATTGCGCGGTCATGCGACATGGCATCCAAACAAAACTAACGTCCTTTTTTCCCCACAAATAGAGATTTCTTTTGGTGGTATTTAATCACCTCTGTGGTTTTTATTTTTTGCGCTATAAACAAAAATAGAGCGACAAGAAGCAGGGTTGGAGGCACATATGGGTACTCCCAACCATAGTTAACAGCAATTCTACGCATAACAACACGCTTAAGATGGCCCAATTTGGGCAACATGCGAGAGTCTCCAAGCCCTGGCAGTACAATAGAGTCCGGTTCCTGTCTAAGCACAGGCACTGCAGTGGGTAGGGGATTGGTGATAGTGGAAGTAGTAATTGACTCACCAACTCCCCAGGTCAGCTGCGGAACACGGAGTTGCGGAGCTGCGAGTTCGATGTACTGGATACACTCGGTGCGCTCCGGCCTGAGAGTTTCTTCTTCCTTCTCGATCGGAAGGCCCGGAATCCCCCATAGCCTTGGGACTCCGGAAATTCTGGTTCAAACCAGTGTTCAATTTCTCCGTCATCCGACAGGGACTCCAGTTCGGAAGAGTTGCACTCCTCCGCGGGTAAGTATTTGAATGTCCTTGATGGTACAGTCGGCCAGTCCGGTTGTCGGGCAGGCAGGCCTCGACCGCAGCCGTGGGAAGCCTGTGCAGGGCCCTCTCCGGCAATAGCGTGCCATATTGAGACCACATTAACGGTGGTAGCCTCCGACACAGCTTCCGTTTTTCCAGTCACTTTTTCCAGTCTCACCCAATTCGCTTACCTCCGTTGAACGAGATGGTGAGGTAGCCGAGAGCAGAGTCATTGTGGATGAGACCGTGATGATTTCAGTGTCGGCGGCCTCCGGTTCAACAATCTCCACGGATGGGGAGGGTTCCGGCCACGGGGCCTCCTCCTCCGCGGTCACAGTTCCAGAGCTCCAGTCCACCCGGTACTCCCGGGGAGCTTCAGTGGGTGGCTCGACCTGGAACAAAAACATCCGGCACTTCTTGCACCGGACAAAAGTCAGGATCCGCATGGCCAGCTCCAAGCAACGAGGGCATGACTATGGTATAACATAAATTAACCCTTATCTGCTAAGCCACACATTTTACTCAACCTTTACCTTTAATAAATAACTGAGACCACTACTGTAATTTTGGAGTAAAAAACTGGCCGTAGCAGCCTCCATTTATTTTTAAATAACCTTTTAAATATTAAATACCATAAAATAACATTTTTAACACGTAAATATCTGTATACCTGAGATACAACTTTAACCTTTTCTTTAACCCTACTGGTGCTGGACTTTGCAGGCACATTAACACACTTGTAACCATTCTAAAACCTTTTGAGCACTGCAGTACCTAACTCAGGTCTTAGGCCTCAAGCCGACAAACTGACTCAGAGACGACCAACTGACCGCAGTGCCCCCATTAACCAAACCTCCCAGCTACACCTTGGTAAACTGGACTAACAGCCCCCTCAGAATCCATACCACGTCTGGGTAATGGCATCCACTTTAGAGTAATTTCTTCTCCTGCAAAGTCCAAACACCCGCCACCAGCACCCAAAGGTAACTCCTTAACTTTGGGCGCACCTCCACACTCTCAATGCTCGCTGGACGCCGTCTTGCAGGCCCAACACCCACATATCAATCCCCACGTCAGTCAAGTGCACTCCATCTCTCCGCAGATACCTCCACGTATCCACCTCCACCTCAGGATGTCTAACCACCAACCCCCCCGTTCCTGATCACGAACTTGGCCACATCCCGATTAATCTTCCTCCTGGCCCTGTTCACCCCTTCCCATGACCTGGCCATCTGCCATGATGACCTACCCACAATATCGGACCATATCACTACCGTTTCCGGGTAGGACATGCGGATCCTCAAAAAATCGAATTTGATGTCCCGTGCGACATCCAACATGGTACGAACCCCCAGGTCATTACCCCCCGCGTGTATCAACAAAACATCCGGTGGACGATCCAACCGTGCGAACTTGTGCACTTCCGGCACCACCCTGCTCCACAACATCCCCGGGAAACCCAACCAATGCACCATCGCTTCCTGTCTGGAGACCCCTAGCTGGCAACCGTTCGGTTGCATGTCTGCTCTCTAAGCCCCCCAATGAACGAAGGAGTGGCCCATTATCCAGACCAGTCCTTGTCCCGCACCTGAAAGACAGTAAGCAAGAAATCCATCACAAACAAGCCCATCGGGAGACGCTCCCATCCCCCGACCACCAACCTGTTCCCTTAACCAAAACCCCAGCCCCCCCCCCTCCCAACAGTGGAGGTGACCCCTTAGACCTTTGCGGTCTACCCCTATTGGCCAGCACTACCGCTCCCCCCTAATTTCACCATGAGCTGAGGTCTAACATACAGTCGAAACCTCCTCGACTCCCATCTGCCAATCCTCTTCACCATTTCATCATCCAAGCCACTACGTGCCGCCTCCGTCGCGGCCCCAATCCGAAAAGAATGCGCCGAGAACTCCTTAGCCACAAGGCCCAAAGCCCCCAGACACCTCCTGAACACCGTCACAAATTGATACCGCGACAAAGATGTCCCATCCTCATGCAGCAAAAACGATCTGCCCAACTCTGGCCGCACGTCCAAGAATTTCTGCACCACCCTGACTGGGCATAACTCCGACCCCTCAATAGGGAACACTCGCACCACCTTGCCCTTCCCTTTTTGATCTGTCTTGGACTGACGTAACAACAATGCGACCCCTTCTTGGGCCCACACCACATCCGTGGCTAACATGCCACCCTGCATTGTTTTCGAGGGGCTAACCAACTCCCCCACCCGAAAAGCTCCAAAGAACGCCAGTGAAAAAGCCGCCCGAAACAACAGCACCTCAAACCGGGACGAACACAATGTCCCCAACTCCCCCATAATACCCCTCAATATCTCAAACGACACCGGGCCCCGGGAATCCGACCGACACCCTTGCTTCCTGTAACCTTTAAGAGCCTGCCGAACACAAAATTCCTTAGTAAAGTCCGGACACCCTTGCCACTTAAACAAAAAAGCCAAACCAGACAACTTTTTATCCAACATGGACTGAGACACCCCGGCCTCCATGTTCCTGGCCAATAAATAAATCACCAATACCCTGGCCTCGGGCCCAGCCGGGTCCACCTCGGCCTCACTTACCAGAGCCTGCCACTCCGACCAGACCTTCTCATACGCCACCCAAGTACTCACACTTACCGACTTTCTGATCCAACTGGAGACAATTCCAACGGAATCCTCCAAAGCCACTCCGGACAGGGGACCCCTTGCTCCTCTGCCTCCGGCACCAACTCCCGGAACCTGTCCCACTGAAAGCGAGACAAGGCGTCAGCCACTACATTCTCCACGCCCGGTAAATTAACCGCATATACAAATATGTTCATCTGCAAACAGCGCAGCACCAGGTGCCGCAATAGCCGAATAACGGGAGGAGAGGACGCCGTAACTCTGTTTATCATCTGGATCACCCCCAGATTATCACCATGGAACCGCACCTTCCGGTCCCGGAAGGACAAGCCCCACAGTTCCACCGCCAGCACCACCGGAAACAGTTCCAACAGCACCAAGTTCTTAGCGAACCCCGCCTCCAGCCAGGACTGGGGCCAAGAGCCCGCACTCCACTGCCCTTGAAAATATGCCCCAAAACCTGCGCCTCCGGCCGCATCCGTGAACAACTCCATGTCGAAGTTACTGACTGGACCGGACATCCACAAGGCCCTGCCATTGAAGGACTCCAAAAAGGAGTGCAACACCAACAGATCTTCCCTATGTTCCTTTCCTAAACGCACATAGTGCCTAGGTGACCTGACCCCCGCCGTGCTCGCCGAGAGGCGCCTGCAAAAGACCCTCCCCATCGGGAGAATGCGGCACGCGAACTTTAGCTTCCCCAGGAGCGACTGCAGCTCTCGGAGTTGCACCTTCCGCAAACCCACCATCTCGCAAATCTCGGCCTTGAGGCCTTCCAGCTTGTCCAGCGGCAACCTGCATTCCATCACCTCCGAATCGATCACAATACCCAAGAATTGGATGAGCGACCTCGGTCCTTCCGTTTTCTCAGGCGCCAGCGGTACTCCAAATCGCTCCGCAATGTGTTCTAACGTGGCCAACAACACCGTGCAAATACATGACCCCGCCGGGCCAACGCAGAGGAAGTCATCTAGATAATGGATCACGGAGTTCACTCTGGACACATCCCGAACCACCCATTCCAGGAACGAACTGAACTGTTCGAACAGCGCGCAGGAAATGGAGCAGCCCATCGGTAAACACTTGTCCACGTAGAACTCACCACCCCAGTGGCAGCCCAACAGCCGAAAACTATCCGGGTGAACTGGCAGCAGCCGAAAGGCAGCCTCGATGTCCGATTTGGCCATCAAGGCCCCCCGGCCATACCTCCTAACCCAGCCCACCGCCGCATCGAAAGAGGTGTAACTCACCGTTCAGTCCTCCATGTTGATGGCGTCGTTGACCGACCCCCCCTTCGGAAACGACAGATGATGAATAAGCCGGAACTTGTTCGGCTCCTTCTTAGGCACCACCCCCAAGGGGGAAACCACCAACTCGTCCAAAGGAGGCGAGACAAATGGGCCCCCCATCCGGCCCAGCGCCACTTCCTTCCGCAGTTTCTCCGAAACCACTTCCGGGTATTGCAACGCGGAGCGCAAATTCTTAGACACCGGGGGGACCACCGACAAATTGCATGGAATGCTAAAGCCCACTGAGAAGCCCCTTTCCAATGACAGGGCGGCCGCCCTGTCAGGATAACTACCGAGAAACGGTCGCATCCTTTCCACCATCACCGGAGTCCTCCCTCTTACTTGCAGAATCTCCGGAACGTCCCTTGCCCTGCTTAAAACAACGGGAAGAGGGGTGATTGCCACCACAGCCGGAGCACTCGTGCTTAAACCGGCAGGACCCTCCGAACTTGCAGTTTCCCTCATTAAACTGCAAGCAGACCCCCTTTTTCTTTCTGGGCGACTGTCCTGGGGAAGAGGTTCCGCCGCCCGCCCCCCCTGAAAAAAACGACATAAGCCGCATTCAAAGGCCAATGTCCTTAGTGTCCCACCAAATATCCAGGCCTAATATCCAGGCGTTGCCGGAACTGCTCATCATACCGGAGCCACCTTGTGCCTCCGTAACACCGGTAGGCCTCACTAATCGCCTCCTGATAGCTGAAAACAGTGTTCGGGGTTTTTCTCACCGATCACGCTCGCCATGATCGAATACACCTGCGACCAGTTCGCAAAAGTCCTAGGTATAAGCCTATACCTCCTCTTCTCCTCGTCCTCTTTTTTGAACTCCTCCGGCTTAACCCCGTCCAGGTTAAACTTCTCCAAAGGCAACAACGCGAATATCTCCACATATTTGCTTTTCCAAATTTTTTCCCGCACCTCCTGCTTCAAATGCGAACCCAGGGGTGCCTCATAACACGTATACACCTCCTCCTTAGCCGCGTCCGCCAACCGGACCAAATCCCTCTTCTTCGCCGAATCCACCCCTGCATCCCCTTTGTCGGGAAGGCGGCGCAGCAGTGCCTGCCGCAACCACCACCTCGCTCTGCCCCTTGTCCACGGGCAACACCGCCCCAGTCACAGAAACCGCCTTCAACTGGCTCACCAATGCCTCCAGACCCACCAAAAAACGTTGCAAACCTGCATCCTCCCCCGACTGTTCCCCCTGGCCACCAGACCTACCACCATCCCGTCCCCCCACTGACACCCCAACATTTTTTAACACAGAAGAATAAGACGAAAGTGACTTACCGGGCTGACTGGAAGCAATCCCACCAGCCGCACGGCTCGACTCCCGCGCTGCGACCTCCGTCCTGGGCACGACCTCCTCCTCAGACAGCTCCCCCTCCGAACGATCACCAGGCCGGACCTCCTCACCAGATGAAGGCCCACCAGGCGACTCGGGCCTGGCTGCCGCAGGCCCAGAGCTGGGGGTGGGGGTGAAGGTGAATACCGGTCCGGGGCCCGCGATCGCCGCCCGCGAGTTGTCTAACCCCCCCCTGGACGGGAGCGTCCTGTACCGAGTCCCTGTGAGTGAGAAGAAGCCCCAGCTTGGCCTGCAGCCACCCCTCCCCCCGCCGATCGGCTTCCTCCCTAAGCTGGGCGAGCATGGCTTCGACCCCAGACATGGTTCTGGCAGAGCAAAGTAATCCCCCAGCAGCGTGCTAACTCTAAACTCCCGATTCTGGCAGAGCAACAGAAATCCCCAGCAGTGTCCTACCTCTGAAACTTCCCTCCTCGTGTGCTTACCCGGGAAGCGTGGGGAGGGGAAATTTATAACCTCCCCTCCCCTCACTCTCCTTCCCCACTGACCACTCCCACCGACCAGAACAGGGCTTTAGTTAACCCTGTCATGGCCGGCCCTACACCTATACAGCTTCTGTCTTCTGCTCCGGGCCTTTCTGGACAGTCCTAAGGCCTCCACGCCTCCGCTTGAATATAGTACAAATTTTCCATTCGTCCGCATCCGGATCCCAGTATCCGTGAGGGACACTCCGGCAGCAGCAGACATCGTGGGGACTCCCGGGTTAGACATCAGGGATCTCTGCCTCGGAAAAGTTGTGGATGGCACTGAGGGAGCAGACATGTTGCACGTGGTCTCTCTCTCGTAGGCGGTATGGCCTACCAGGCCGGGGTGCACGTGCTACGCGGAGTTCTCGGTTCTGGGTCCTTTTGGCCCGGAGCAACTGAAGCTGTGGAGGGGCCCCAGCAATCACTCTGCTGGTTTGGCGCGAAACTTCGCCCTACGTCTCACGCAGGGGTGGGTAACTCCTCCCACTTGAAAAACTTGTCTGGACACTTTGCAGGCACGCACTCCGCTGCACGTGTGCCCAGATTCTTGCTACCTGAGGTTAACTCCTTCACCACACAGTTCAACACACGACAATCCCTTGCTCTCAATAATAAATTGAACTCACAGTTCCGTTGTCAGAGGCAACAGCCTATCCCGGACGAGCCCCCACGTGTAGCGCTACCCCCGCAGGAGCCGCTGGTTAGATTTGGGTCGGCATGTTATGTTACCTCTGTGATGTGTCTAGGGATGATGATGATGAGAGCAATGACGGAATGTCCAAACAGCAGGGTGTCGTTTTCTGTGCTTTTATTCTCGCCCAACACGGCAAACAGTAAACTTGAGGTAGATAGAGAAAGGTTGGTGAAGAAAAGAAATTGCAGATTCAGGCCTAGATAGAACCGAAGCAGTCCTGCTTCGAATAACACTCTCACTTTCGTTGCCCCTCAGCCGAGGGGGTAAAAGTGTACCTGGACACACCGACCTGGCAGCCAGGGTATCACTCGGAACTTTGAGAAGGAACAAGTCTCTGCCACAGACTTGGCTGAAAATGAGGATAGAAGTGGAACCTCTGCCACAGGCCCTTTTCTCTGTAACGTAGGTAATCCAGTGAATCCTTCTCAGTAATGTAATTTGCCTGAATCTCCCTCAGGTAGTCTCTCAAATGGTCACTGACTGACAGGTTGCCATCAAACAAACTGTCAGTGTCCGGTCACCTCGATCCCCGATGGATTGTCTAAGCCCTGTTGGATTGCCTGCCTCCTGCTCACCTCAGACTGACTCCCCATCGAACAGCACAACTCGCTTGGGATCTTCCTCAGAATCTTGGGAACCCAGTCGATCACTGGGGCCCCTCCACAGCTTCAGTTGCTCCGGGCCAAAAGGACCCAGAACCGAGAACTCCGCGTAGCACGTGCACCCCGGCCTGGTAGGCCATATCGCCGCGGCCTGTGATGTGCGCACACCCTAAAGGTGGGTGCCGCACCCGGAACCAGGAACAGAACAGCCCCAAAAACATGGCGTCCCCCTAAAATTACCCTCCCCCAGCATGCCCCGCGAGGGAGAACTCCCCTGATTGGCTGCTGGCAAGAGGCGCTTCAGACTGAACTCCACTACTGCCACCGGTCGTCCAGAGATGGAAAAGGTATCTCTGGAACACAGAATGAACCCGCAGCACAGCCCAGCTAGAGCGGAGGCCCAATTTGAACAGATTAGTTGGATGAGAGTAAACTAACTCTCTCATCCCCCTCTAAATTTAAGATAGCACCTGGACTGAAAGTACACAGGCGCTACAATAGATTTGGCTCCCATTGATCACAATGGAGGTTCGGCATCTGAACTATTTAGAACTCTTCTTCAACCAAATCCGGGGCAGTTTGGCTCATCAGTGATATGTATAGAGCAATGCACCAATCATGTTTTATTTTACATCAATGTAGATTGGTGGGACCAATAAATAAAGAGAGGTGACTGCTGATTGGTTGATCTGGGTTCCTGCAGTCTGTATATTGAGGATTACTACTCACCTATACACTGTGGAGGATTACTACTCACCTATACACTGTGGAGGATTACTACTCACCTATACATTGTGGAGGATTACTACTCACCTATACATTGTGGAGGATTACTACTCACCTATACATTGTGGAGGATTACTACTCACCTATACATTGTGGAGGATTACTACTCACCTATACACTGTGGAGGATTACTACTCACCTTTACATTGTGGAGGATTACTACTCACCTATACATTGTGGAGGATCACTACTCACCTATACACTGTGGAGGATTACTACTCACCTATACACTGTGGAGGATTACTACTCACCTATACATTGTGGAGGATTACTACTCACCTATACATTGTGGAGGATTACTACTCACCTATACACTGTGGAGGATTACTACTCACCTTTACATTGTGGAGGATTACTACTCACCTATACATTGTGGAGGATCACTACTCACCTATACACTGTGGAGGATTACTACTCACCTATACACTGTGGAGGATTACTACTCACCTATACATTGTGGAGGATTACTACTCACCTATACACTGTGGAGGATTACTACTCACCTATACATTGTGGAGGATTACTACTCACCTATACATTGTGGAGGATCACTACTCACCTATACACTGTGGAGGATTACTACTCACCTATACATTGTGGAGGATTACTACTCACCTATACACTGTGGAGGATTACTACTCCCCTATACATTGTGGAGGATTACTACTCCCCTATACACTGTGGAGGATTACTACTCACCTATACATTGTGGAGGATTACTACTCACCTATACATTGTGGAGGATTACTACTCACCTATACATTGTGGAGGATTACTACTCACCTATACATTGTGGAGGATTACTACTCACCTATACACTGTGGAGGATTATGGAGGATCCACTCTTCAAACATTGTACAGAAGGAAAGGGATTCTGATATCCAGGTGGACATGTTACTGTCACTCAGTGGCGACTGGTGACATTTTAGGATGGGGGGGCGCAAGACCCCGCCCCTCCAAATTTGGTCCCTCCCACTTCTCATTAGCCACACCCCATATAGAATACACCCACTCCGTCCCCTGTATTCCACTCATAGTGTCCGGAGTATACAGCTCAGCATCACAACACAGAGTATATAGCCCTAGCATCACAAATCATGGTATATAGCGCAGCCTTACAGATCGGCGCAAACAAACTAAAAAATTACACTGTTAGTAATGAAGGACTCTAAATGGGCAGGAGATTACCAGAGACTGCGGACATACTGCAGGAGATTACCAGAGACTGCGGACATACTGCACGAGATTACCAGAGACTGCGGACATACTACACAATTACCAGAGACTGCGGACATACTGCACAAGATGACCAGAGACTGCGGACATACTGCACAAGATGACCAGAGACTGCAGACATACTGCACAAGATGACCAGAGACTGCGGACATACTGCACAAGATGACCAGAGACTGCGGACATACTGCACAAGATGACCAGAGACTGCGGACATACTGCACAAGATGACCAGAGACTGCGGACATACTGCACAAGATGACCAGAGACTGCAGACATACTGAACAAGATGACCAGAGACTGCAGACATACTGCACAAGATGACCAGAGACTGCAGACATACTGCACGAGATGACCAGAGACTGCGGACATACTGCACAAGATGACCAGAGACTGCGGACATACTGCACAAGATGACCAGAGACTGCAGACATACTGCACAAGATGACCAGAGACTGCAGACATACTGCACAAGATGACCAGAGACTGCGGACATACTGCACAAGATGACCAGAGACTGCAGACATACTGCACAAGATTACCAGAGACTGCAGACATACTGCACAAGATGACCAGAGACTGCAGACATACTGCACAAGATGACCAGAGACTGCGGACATACTGCACAAGATGACCAGAGACTGCAGACATACTGCACAAGATGACCAGAGACTGCGGACATACTGCACAAGATGACCAGAGACTGCGGACATACTGCACAAGATGACCAGAGACTGCGGACATACTGCACAAGATGACCAGAGACTGCAGACATACTGAACAAGATGACCAGAGACTGCAGACATACTGCACAAGATGACCAGAGACTGCAGACATACTGCACGAGATGACCAGAGACTGCGGACATACTGCACAAGATGACCAGAGACTGCGGACATACTGCACAAGATGACCAGAGACTGCAGACATACTGCACAAGATGACCAGAGACTGCAGACATACTGCACAAGATGACCAGAGACTGCGGACATACTGCACAAGATGACCAGAGACTGCAGACATACTGCACAAGATTACCAGAGACTGCAGACATACTGCACAAGATGACCAGAGACTGCAGACATACTGCACAAGATGACCAGAGACTGCGGACATACTGCACAAGATGACCAGAGACTGCAGACATACTGCACAAGATGACCAGAGACTGCGGACATACTGCACAAGATGACCAGAGACTGCGGACATACTGCACAAGATGACCAGAGACTGCGGACATACTGCACAAGATGACCAGAGACTGCGGACATACTGCACAAGATGACCAGAGACTGCAGACATACTGCACAAGATGACCAGAGACTGCAGACATACTGCACAAGATGACCAGAGACTGCGGACATACTGCACAAGATGACCAGAGACTGCGGACATACTGCACAAGATGACCAGAGACTGCGGACATACTGCACAAGATGACCAGAGACTGCGGACATACTGCACAAGATGACCAGAGACTGCAGACATACTGCACAAGATGACCAGAGACTACAGACATACTGCACAAGATGACCAGAGATTGCGCACATACTGCACAAGATGACCAGAGACTACAGACATACTGCACAAGATTACCAGAGACTGCAGACATACTGCACAAGATGACCAGAGACTGCAGACATACTGCACAAGATGACCAGAGACTGCAGACATACTGCACAAGATGACCAGAGACTGCGGACATACTGCACAAGATGACCAGAGACTGCAGACATACTGCACAAGATGACCAGAGACTGCGGACATACTGCACAAGAAGACCAGAGACTGCGGACATACTGCACAAGATGACCAGAGACTGCGGACATACTGCACAAGATGACCAGAGACTGCGGACATACTGCACAAGATGACCAGAGACTGCGGACATACTGCACAAGATGACCAGAGACTGCGGACATACTGCACAAGATGACCAGAGACTGCGGACATACTGCACAAGATGACCAGAGACTGCGGACATACTGCATTAGATTACCAGATGATACTGGGGACATACTGCACAAGATGACCAGAGACTGCGGACATACTGCACAAGATGACCAGAGACTGCGGACATACTGCACAAGATGACCAGAGACTGCGGACATACTGCACAAGATGACCAGAGACTGCAGACATACTGCACAAGATTACCAGAGACTGCAGACATACTGCACAAGATGACCAGAGACTGCAGACATACTGCACAAGATGACCAGAGACTGCGGACATACTGCACAAGATGACCAGAGACTGCAGACATACTGCACAAGATGACCAGAGACTGCGGACATACTGCACAAGATGACCAGAGACTGCGGACATACTGCACAAGATGACCAGAGACTGCAGACATACTGCACAAGATGACCAGAGACTGCAGACATACTGCACAAGATGACCAGAGACTGCGGACATACTGCACAAGATGACCAGAGACTGCAGACATACTGCACAAGATTACCAGAGACTGCAGACATACTGCACAAGATGACCAGAGACTGCAGACATACTGCACAAGATGACCAGAGACTGCGGACATACTGCACAAGATGACCAGAGACTGCAGACATACTGCACAAGATGACCAGAGACTGCGGACATACTGCACAAGATGACCAGAGACTGCGGACATACTGCACAAGATGACCAGAGACTGCGGACATACTGCACAAGATGACCAGAGACTGCGGACATACTGCACAAGATGACCAGAGACTGCAGACATACTGCACAAGATGACCAGAGACTGCAGACATACTGCACAAGATGACCAGAGACTGCGGACATACTGCACAAGATGACCAGAGACTGCGGACATACTGCACAAGATGACCAGAGACTGCGGACATACTGCACAAGATGACCAGAGACTGCAGACATACTGCACAAGATGACCAGAGACTACAGACATACTGCACAAGATGACCAGAGATTGCGCACATACTGCACAAGATGACCAGAGACTACAGACATACTGCACAAGATGACCAGAGACTGCGGACATACTGCACAAGATGACCAGAGACTGCGGACATACTGCACAAGATGACCAGAGACTGCGGACATACTGCACAAGATGACCAGAGACTGCGGACATACTGCACAAGATGACCAGAGACTGCGGACATACTGCACAAGATGACCAGAGACTGCGGACATACTGCATTAGATTACCAGATGATACTGGGGACATACTGCATGAGATTACCAGATGATACTGGGGACATACTGCACAAGATGACCAGAGACTGCGGACATACTGCACAAGATGACCAGAGACTGCGGACATACTGCATTAGATTACCAGATGATACTGGGGACATACTGCATTAGATTACCAGATGATACTGGGGACATACTGCACAAGATGACCAGAGACTGCGGACATACTGCACAAGATTACCAGAGACTGCGGACATACTGCATGAGATTACCAGAGACTGCGGACATACTGCACAAGATTACCAGAGACTGCGGACATACTGCATGAGATTACCAGAGACTGCGGACATACTGCATGAGATTACCAGAGACTGCGGACATACTGCATGAGATTACCAGAGACTGCGGACATACTGCACAAGATTACCAGAGACTGCGGACATACTGCATGAGATTACCAGAGACTGCGGACATACTGCATTACTTGTCCTGCGACTTGGGACTTCAACGTTGCATGACAAGTCGTACCCCATGATTTCCAATGAGAACCGTTCATATCTTCAAGTCACAGCGACTTCGAAGTAGTCCCTGCGTTACTTTGGTCTCACTTTGATGCAACTTGAGGTTCATAGACCTCCAGAATACACAGGCATTGCTTTAAGTCGCATCAAACTTTCAGACTGTGTTAGCCTGAAAGTCGCAAGATTCTGCCACAACTTTTTGCTGCGATTTTGCAGCGACTTAAAGCAATGCCTATGTATTCTGGAGGTCTATGGACCTCAAGTCACATCAAAGTGGGACAAAAGTAACGCAGGAACTACTTCGAAGTCACTGTGACTTGAAGTAGCACAGATATGAACAGTTCTCATCAGGTCCGACTTATCCTGCAACATTCCAGTCCCCAGTCGCTATTTCCACCAATTAAATATAAAAACCAATTGAATAAGCGGGGGGGGGGGGGGAGGGGTTCCCTTCCTGCTGCTTTTTACACCAATTAAATAAAACAAAAAAAAAAACATTTGAATAAGCCGCTATTATCGCCCAATGTTAAATACTTTTTTTTTTTTTACAAGCCCGGGGGGTGGAGGGAAGGGGTACTGGATTGGATGGGGTCCAAAAAAAATGAATAAGCGGGGGGGGGGGGGGGCTGGGTTCCTAAAAACAATTAATAAGAGGGGGGGGGGGTTTCCTAAAAAAAATGAATAAGCGGGGGGGGTTCCTAAAAACAATTAATAAGCGGGGGGGGGTTTCCTAAAAAAAATGAATAAGCGGGGGGGTTCCTAAAAACAATTAATAAGCGGGGGGGGGGGGGTTCCTAAAAAAATGTATAAGCGGGGGGGGGTTGCTAAAAAAAAATGAATAAGTGGGGGGGGTTTGGGTGCCGTTACGGCTGCTATTTCCACCAATTAAGTACATAAAATATTTTTTTTGGATAAGTGGGGGGGGGGGGGCAGGCCGTTAAGGCCGATATTTTAGCCAAATGTAATTTTTTTTTTCAAGCCAGCAGAGGGAAGGGTCCGTTTTGTCCACTGTCACCTTCGTTACTCAACTTCCAGGCGCACTGAACTCGAGAGTCCCAACGTCAGTTCCTGTTCTTCCTGTGACGTCGGGACTAGCAAAGAGACGTGCGGGTGCACATAGAAAGTGTGCACCAGAGCAATAATAACAAAGTCCATCTCGCCGGAAGCTAGTGGCGCGATGGAGAACGCCACAACAGCATTTTTTTTTCTTCCAATGTAGCGCCTCGTCTGCAATCCCGTGATTGCACAGACGTGGCGCTACACACACCGCACTGTACACCGGCGTCCGGCGCTCGTACACAGTGCACCTAAGGACCATTTTTGGAAAAAAAAATCCTTAAAGGGACATGTTTAAATAAACTTTTTTTTTTTGTAAGATTTTTTTTTTTTTACTGATTGGGGGAGGGGGGGCGGCGCCCGGGCGCCCTCTATGGACGGGCCGCCACTGCTGTCACTCCCACATTAATATCATAAAATGTCTTCTTTGGATACATTGTCAGTATTTTCTCCTCCGGATTCCTACACATCTCTGTAAAGTGATCAGAAGAATGAATTACATCTCAGAGATTTGGTGACAATGTAACAAATACAATTTCCTGTGGATCCTTTTCTCTATCCTGGAGATATTCTTCTACCAAAAGTAATTATAATATTCCCCATTGTTCTCCCCGATGCTTCATATAAGGTTATGTAGGTGGGGGGGGGGAGGAGTTGGGACAATACAGAGGACCTCATATCATTATCTTCTCCTGGGGGGTTCAGTCTCAAATTATGGGTGTGGCAAAATTGTGCTTAGAGTGGGAGGGGCTAAAACTTGATCATACTCTCTGTGTACTCTGTACTATAGGGCACAGTCCTTGTAATTACATTTGGTGGTCACCCTAATATACAGCCCATGTATAGAGTGCAGTGGTCAGGAGTATGTCATATACAGCCCATGTATGTTGTGGTCATTCAGGTGCTTATTCGTTTTTTTAAACTATCGATGCTCCTCACGGAGACCACCGCCTGTGGAAGGGAATTCCACATCCTTGCCGCTCTTACAGTAAAGAACCCTCTACGTAGTTTGATTTACTAAAGGCAAATACGTTGTTCACTTTGCAGGAGAATTTTCTCTTTGTTTGGAAAATGTGTTGACAATTCATTCTGCAAAGACGAACCAATCACATGCAAGAAAAATGCAGGATATTTGCTTGAACTTGATTGGATGAGAGCAGCCAGCAAAGATTCACCTCATTCACTTTCCTGCTTCTCTGCTGCACAGAGCCAATACAGGGCAGTGATGGTTTGGAAAACGAAACTGATTGGTGTTGAGGGGTTTTAGACACACAGGGCCGGATTCAGAAAGGACTTACGACGACGTATCTCCAGATACGCCGTCATAAGTCCAAATGTGCGGTGTTGTATCTATACGCGTATTCTGGAAATCAGATACGCCTGAATTTTGCCAAGATTTGACCGACGTAAGTCTCCTACACCGTTGTATCTTGGGGTGCATATTTCCGCTGGCCGCAAGGGGCGCTTCCGTAGATTTACGCGTCGAATATGCAAATGACCTAGATACGCCGATTCACGAACGTACTTGCGCCCGTCGCAGTAAGCTACGCCGTCTACTTAAGGCATATGTCCGGCGTAAAGTTACCCCTGCTATATGAGGCGCAAGTAATGCAAAGGTATGGACGTCGGAACAAGCGTCGGATTTTACATCGTTTACGTAAGTAATACGTGAATGGGGCTGGGCGTAGGTTACGTTCACGTCGTTGCCATTGAGCCGTCGTATCCTACGGCGTAAATTCGACGTGATTCTGAGCATGTGCGCGCATGCGCAGTTCGCTCGGCGCTTCATTTACATGGGGTCACGATTCATTTCAATACAACACGCCCACTACCTGCCTACTTTGAATTAGGCGGGCTTACGCCGGCCCATTTACGCTATGCCGCCGTAACTTAGGGAGCAAGTGCTTTGTGAATACTGCCTTGCCTCTCTATGTTACGTCGGCGTTTTGCATATGAGCTGCGCTGCGCCCGCACAGAGATACGCTGATCCACGTGAATCTGGCCCATAGTAATCACACCTCCTTGATTAGTGACCACAGAGAGAAGCTCCCATGACTTTTTTCATCAGGAAACAGACAACCAGGAAGTGTTCAGAACAGAGAAGGATCAGAGCAAAAACGAACAATGGGGACATGAAACCAACACTGCAGTAAGGTAAAAAAAAGCTATTTAGCTTAAAAAAAAAAAAAAATCCTTTAAAGTGATAAATTGTACTCACCTATACAGGTAATAGAGGGAGTCCACTCCAGGGAGGAGCGGGGGTTGGTGCATCTCATTGTAGATGATGACGGATAATATCCAGACTGACACTGTACTGTTATCTCTTCATCTTTATTATAATACCGATTTCTCACAGAGTTACCCTTCATGTTTGGTATTATTGGAGGAGAACACTGAGCTGTAGAAGAAATGAAATCTTTATCTGTATATAATAAATGTGAACATGAAATATCTAGAATCGGTCTGACCAATAAAATCATCACAGAGGATCCTCCATCAGAGTCAGTGATATAAAATGTAACATTATTTCCTGTAATAATAATGATTGAAGGCGGATGGGAAGACCTCACCAAATAAGCTGCCAATGAAATGTCATTTACCAGAATCTTTTTCCTCTGTAAATGTCAGTTCTGCTGCACTTTCTGTACATCCCAGAGATGTCCCTTCACAGGACCCCCCCCCCCCCCCCAGACATGTTATTTAAAGGAACTGGACATTTATGTTTCACCTTAGGCATTTTAAAAATCACTGCTCCTGGCTGAATGGAATTTTTTAAAAGCATTCTTTTTTTTTTTTTGCATTGGTAAATGTTGTTCCCTCGGTGTAAAAAACATCCAGTCCCTGATTATACATCATAATAAAAAAAAGATAAAGGTTCATAAATGTATATCTTATATAATATCTATTGGTAAAGAAACAAAACAGAAACAACGATTTCCCCGTGTTCCCCAGTGCAGTGCCCCCCCCCCCCCCGCTCTTTTATGACACCCCCTTTCCTATTAGCCCAGAAAACGGGTATTTTTCATTTTACAGATTCGGCTCCTATTGATCACAATGGGGGTTCGGTATCTGAATTATTTAGATCTCTTCTTCAACCAAATCCGGGGAAGTTTGGCTCATCAGTGATATGTATAGAGCAATCCACCAATCAGGTTTTATTTTACATCAATGTAGATTGGTGGGACCAATAAATAAAGAGAGGTGACTGCTGATTGGTTGATCGGGGTTCCTGCAGTCTGTATATTGAGTATTACTACTCACCTATACATTGTGGAGGATTACTACTCACCTATACACTGTGGAGGATTACTACTCACCTATACACTGTGGAGGATTACTACTCACCTATACATTGTGGAGGATTACTACTCACCTATACATTGTGGAGGATTACTACTCACCTATACACTGTGGAGGATTACTACTCACCTATACACTGTGGAGGATTACTACTCACCTATACATTGTGGAGGATTACTACTCACCTATACACTGTGGAGGATTACTACTCACCTATACATTGTGGAGGATTACTACTCACCTATACACTGTGGAGGATTACTACTCACCTATACATTGTGGAGGATTACTACTCACCTATACACTGTGGAGGATTACTACTCACCTATACACTGTGGAGGATTACTACTCACCTATACATTGTGGAGGATTACTACTCACCTATACATTGTGGAGGATTACTACTCACCTATACATTGTGGAGGATTACTACTCACCTATACATTGTGGAGGATTACTACTCACCTATACACTGTGGAGGATTACTACTCACCTATACATTGTGGAGGATTACTACTCACCTATACACTGTGGAGGATTACTACTCACCTATACATTGTGGAGGATTACTACTCACCTATACACTGTGGAGGATTACTACTCACCTATACATTGTGGAGGATTACTACTCACCCAGTGGCGGAACTACCGCCATAGCGACCCACGCGGGCGCTATGGGGCCCGCAGCCGAGTGGGGCCCGGTGAGCTAGCGCAAGTCAATGACCGAGTTTTTTTTTTTTTTTTTCCTCACCGCCGCCGCCGAGTGTCATCTATGCCATTCAGACCTGGGAAGTACCATCGGCGCTATAGGGGGGGGGGGGGGGCACGCCCAAAATAAAAGTAAATCCCTTCATAAAGATTCCTACGACCGCCTCCCCCAAGCCTCGGTGGCGGTATGCAGATTAAACCTTAACCATCCAAGCAAAATCAGCTCCATGTCAGCAGTTCCCTGTGTCAGCATGGAGGAGCCAAGTGTGACAGGCACCCCCCATGCTTGATGAAAAGTGTGACTGGCCACTCGGCCAGAACAGCTTGCTCCGCCTACCCTCCTCTGCGGGCCTTCATCCTTCATCCTCCTCTGCGCGCTGAAGTTTCTGGAGCCGGTCGGAGGAGAGACTTTCATAATTCCTAACCATCCGGGAACGGGGAACCCCAAAGCCAGGCAGGCGGCAGCAGCAGCAGCACACACACACACTGCAGGCAAGGTCAGGTAAGACATTTCAGGTTTTATGGGAGAAGGGGAAGGGGGTGTTTAAAGACAATCCCGGCCACAAAAAGCACCAGAAAGGAACAGATTTTGGCATGACTATCAGGTATTTATTTGCATAAAGAAAAAATATTGTATATTTAAAAAAAAAAAATGCAGGGTATCATAATAGATTATAAGGCACCATATAAGAGCAGTTCCTGGTTAAAGTTTACATACAATTTATTCAATTTCTTTCTTTCTCATCACACATTTTATGGCTTTTCTCTGATGCCTTTTCTCCAATTATATTAGAATAAGGAAAACCATAGTATAAGCACATTCTCCCTATAGGATGCAATGAATTTTTATGACATGCATATCGACCACAAAACAAAGACATATTGCTTGAATCAAATGAGAAATTACAGTTCAAATCCACTTGTCTGATGTAGGTCATTCATCAGGGACAAAAAGAGATTCAACAGGGAGACAATTAACCACTTGCTTACTGGGCACATAAACCCCCTTCGTGCCCAGGCGAAATTTCAGCTTCCGGCACTGTGTCGCTTTAACTGACATTTGCGCGGTCGTGCGACGTGCCCCCCAAACAAAATTGACGTCCTTTTTTCCCCACAAATAGAGCTTCATTTTGGTGGTATTTGATCACCTGTGCGGTTTTTATTTTTTGAGCTATAAACAAAAATAGAGCAACAATTTAAAAAAAAATATATATATTTTTTACTTGTTGCTATAATAAATATCCCAATTTTTTTTTTAAAAAACTATTTTTTTTCTGTTAAGGCCGATACGTATTTTTCGACGTATTTTTGTAAAAAAAAAAAATCGCAATAAGCGACTGGTTTGCGCAAAAGTTATAGTGCCTACAAAATGGGGAACAGAATTATGATTTTATTTTTATTATTTTTTTTTTACTAGTAATGGTGGCGATCTGCGATTTTTATTGGGACTTCGATATTGCGGCGGACGTATCGGACACTTTTGACACAAATTTGGGACCATTCACATTTATACAGCGATCAGTGCTATAAAAATGCACTAATTACTGTATAAATGTGACTGGCAGTGTAGGGGGTGAGGAAGGGGTTAAATGTGTATCCTGGGTGTGTTCTAACTGTGTGGGGGGAGGGGGGTGACTGGGGGAGGTGACCGATGCTGTGTCCCTATGTACAAGAGACACAGATCGGTCTTTTCTCCTCTGACAGCACGTGGAGCTCTGTGTTTACACCCCATCATTACACACAGAGCTCCACGTCCCTGCTGTGTTCCCGCCCGATCGCGTGTACCCGGCGGACATCGAGGCCGCCAGGTACACGCATTGGCTCTTCAGCGATCCCCCAGGACAGTGTTTACCCGCTGCGCACCCCCCAGTGACGCGCGCGGGTAATGCACTTTAAAAGACGTCCAAAGACGTCCACTTGGCACATGAGAGCCGCGCTGTGGACGTCTTTTGTCTATAGCGCGGGTCTCAAGTGGTTAAGGAACAGGTTGGTCAGGTAAAGCTCTGCATGGAGCAAAAAAGTAGGTTTTTAGTTTGAAGGATGTGCTGGCAGCAGCAGCAGGTGACTCCACTGACTCGTGACTGAGGCGGCCAGCCAGGACCAGGTACCTACCTACGTGTACAAATGTCAGTGTCACTCACAACTGAGACTGAGAGCTAATTGCCTTATATACTACCCAGTAACTGCCACCAATGCCCAGCTCATTAAATTAATGAATGAAGCATATGCAGCAGCTAATAGAAATTCAAAGAGCAAAGAAGCTTTGCAAAGTTTGGTCACCTACTACCCAGGCTTACTAGTAGGTGACCAAACTTTGCAAAGCTTTTTTGCTCTTTGAATTTCAATTAGCTGCATATGCTTCATTAATTTAATGATCTGGGCATTGGTGGCAGTTACTGGGTCTGATGTAGAAGATAATCAGTATCATGTATATCAATCATCATGTGTATGTATGTTGTATCACCCGACCCACTTGCCATTATGCCATAACATGTTCTTAAAGCGGAGGTTCACCCTAAAAACATCTACCGTATTTATCGGCGTATAACACACACTTTTTTCCCCTTAAAATCTGGGGAAAATCGTGGATGCACGTTATACGCCGATCCCCGCTTTCTGAGAGCCACCGCCGACATTTACTGAGTGCAGTACCAGGTTCAAAAACAGCGCGGAAGAAGCGAGAGGACACCACGAATGCCGCAGACGGACGCCGGACCCTACAAGGCTGCCGATGGACGCCGGGCAACTGTGAGTAACTGTATCTGTATTTTATCTGTATTGTATCTGTATTGTCAGTATTTCTTTTTTTTCTTAGGATTCTCCTCTAGGTTTGGGGTGCGCACTATACGCCGGTGCGCGCTATAGGGGGGGGCCCCAAAAAACATTTTGCTATGGGGCCCTGTGATTTCTAGTTACGCCCCTGTACTCACCTATACATTGTGGAGGATTACTACTCACCTATACATTGTGGAGGATTACTACTCACCTATACATTGTGGAGGATTACTACTCACCTATACATTGTGGAGGATTACTACTCACCTATACATTGTGGAGGATTACTACTCACCTATACATAGTGGAGGATTACTACTCACCTATACATAGTGGAGGATTACTACTCACCTATACAATGTGGAGGATTACTACTCACCTATACATTGTGGAGGATTACTACTCACCTATACATTGTGGAGGATTACTACTCCCCTATACACTGTGGAGGATTACTACTCACCTATACATTGTGGAGGATTACTACTCACCTATACATAGTGGAGGATTACTACTCACCTATACAATGTGGAGGATTACTACTCACCTATACATTGTGGAGGATTACTACTCACCTATACATTGTGGAGGATTACTACTCCCCTATACACTGTGGAGGATTACTACTCACCTATACATTGTGGAGGATTACTACTCACCTATACATTGTGGAGGATTACTACCCACCTATACATTGTGGAGGATTACTACTCACCTATACATTGTGGAGGATTACTACTCACCTATACATTGTGGAGGATTACTACTCACCTATACACTGTGGAGGATTACTACTCACCTATACACTGTGGAGGATTATTCCACTCAAGAGAGGTTCCCCTCATCACACACCATACAGAGGATGGATTTGGCTGATATCCATCCGGACATTTTACTGTCACTGTATCTCCAATATTATAAAATGTCTTCTTTGGATTCATCGTCAGTATTTTCTCCTCCGGCTCCTTAAGCCTCGTACACACGACCGAGTTTCTCGGCAAAAACCAGCAAGAAACTTGCTGGGAGATATTTTTTTGCCGAGGAAACCGGTCGTGTGTACATTTTCGTCGAGGAAACTGTCGAGAAACTCGACGAGCCAAAAAGAGAGCAAGTTCTCTATTTCCTCGATAGCCTGACAAGGAACTCGACGAGGAAAACGATGTGTTTCGCCCGTCGAGTTCCTCGGTCATGTGTACGCGGCTTCACACAGAGCTGTAAAGTGATTAGAAGAATGAATTACATTTGAGAGATTTGGAGAATAATGTGAAAAAGACAATTTCCTGTGGATCATTTTCTCTATCCTGGAGATATTCTTCTACCAAAAGTCATCCATAATATTCCCCTTTGTTCTCTCCGATGCTTCATATAAAGTTATGTATGTAGCGCCTGTGTACTTTCAGTACAGGTGCTATGTTAAATTTAGAGGGGGATGAGAGAGTTACTTTGCTCTCATCCATGTTGATTTGTTAAATTAGGTTTCTGCCAGGCTGGACTGTCCTGTGGTTCCATTTTGTGTTCCAGAGATACATTTCCACCTTTGCATAGCAAATGGCGCCAGAGGGGTCCAGGCGGAGGCGCCTTTCTCCAGCAGCCAATCAGAGGAGTGTTTCCCTCGCGGGGCATGCTGGGGGAGGGTATTTCTTGGGCAGACGCCATTTTGGGTGGTTCTTCGTCGATTCCTGGTTCCAGGTGCGGCACCCACCTTTAGGGTGTGCGTACATCACGGGCCCCGGCGAGATGGCCTACCAGGCCGGGGCGCACATGCTACGCGGAGTTCCTGACTCTGGGCCCTCATGGCCCGGAGCAACTAAAGCTGCAATGGGGCCCCAGTGACTTACTGGGTCCCCACATTCTATGAAGGAGATCCCAAGCGAGTTGTGCTGTTCGGTGGGGAGTCGGTCTGAGGTGAACCCGGAGGCAGGTGATCCAACAGGGCCTAGACAATCCATCAGGGATCTGGGTGACCGGACACTGAGAAGTTGTATGCTGCAACTTGTCAGCCGGTGACCCCAAACTAAGAAGTCTACCTGAGGGGGATTCAGACAAATTGTATTTACTGAGAGGATTTGCTCTACTATCTACGTTCCTGAGTAGAGGGCCTGTGGCAGAGGTTCCACTCCAAGTTCTAATTCCATTAGAGCCAAGTCGGTGGCAGAGACTTGTTCCTTCTCAGAAGTTCTAAGTGATACTCTGGCTGCCAGGTCGGTGTGAGAGGCCTGTCCGGGTACACTATACCCCCTCCGGCTGGGGTGGCGATGTGAGTTAAAGTCCCATTGGAGGCAGGACTGCTTCCGTTATCCATAGGCCTGAATCTGCACATTCTCCTTTCACCAACCTTTCTCTATCTACCTCGAGTTAACTGTTTGCCATGTTGGGCAAGAAATAAAAGCACAGAAAACAACACCCTGCTGTTTGTACATTCCGTTATTGCATCATCATCATCCCTAGACACATTACAGAGGTAACATAATCATGCCGTCCCAATCTAACCAGCGGCTCCTGAGGGGGTAGCGCTACATGTAGGTGGGTGGGTGGGGGATACAGAGGACCTCATATAATTATCTTCTCCTGCGGGGTTCAGCCTCAGGCACCCAGAAAATACTTAGATGGGGTGTGCAGTGACAAATTATGGGTGTGGCAAAATTGTGCTAAGAGTGGGAGGGGCTAAAACTTGACCATACTCTCTGTATACTCAGTACTATAGGGCACAGTCCTTGTAATTACATTAGGTGGTGACCCTAATATACAGTCCATGTATAGAGTGCAGTGGTCAGGAGTATGTGATATACAGCCCATGTATAGAGTGCAGTGGTCAGGAGTATATCATATACAGCCCATGTATAGAGTACAGTGGTCAGGGGTATATCATATACAGCCCATGTATAGAGTACAGTGGTCAGGAGTATGTCATATACAGCCCATGTATAGGGTGCAGTGGTCAGGGGTATGTCATATACAGCCCATGTATAGGGTGCAGTGGTCAGGGGTATGTCATATACAGCCCATGTATAGAGTGCAGTGGTCAGGGGTATGTCGTATACAGCCCAAGTATGTTGCGGTCGTTCAGGTGCTTATTAGTTTTTTTAAACTATCAATGCTCCCCACGGAGACCACCGCCTGTGGAAGGGAATTCCACATCCTTGCCACTCTTACAGTAAAGAACCCTCTACGTAGTTTGATTTACTAAAGGCAAATAAAGCCCCCCGTACACACGATCGGAATTCCTGACAGAAAAAGTTTGATGGAAGCTTTTGGTTGAGAATTCCGACAGAAATAGATTAAGAGCTGTAGGTAGATTCAGTAAGAGTTAGGCCGACTTATCAGTAGATAAGTCGACCTAACTCAGAATCTACGCCGACTTATGTTTAAGTGTATGCTCAAACAGAGATACGCTTAAACATATCTAAGATAGGACGGCGCAAGCCGTCCTATCTTAGGTTGCAATATTTTGGATGGCTGCTAGGTGGCACTTCCATTGCGGCCGGCGTAGATTATGTAAATTAGTTTATACGCCTATTCACGAACGTACGCCCGGCCGCCGCAGTCGATTTACGTTGTTTCCGTAGCGCATTACAGGCCTAAAGTTATTCCATCTATTAGGTGGAATAACAATGTTAAAGTATGGCCGCTGTTTCCGCCGCGAGATTCGAATTTTTTACGTCGTTTGCGTAAGTCGTCCGCGAATCGGGATTTACGTCGTTTACGTCCACGTCGAAATCAATAGGCCCGTGCGGCGTACGTAACCGCAATGCACACTGGGAAATGTAGGCGCCCGGGGCATGCGCAGTGAAAAAAAACGTCAAAAACGTGAGGTCAAGCCTCATTAGCATTAAACACGCCCCCCCCCCCAACACATTTGAATTAGGCGCCCTTATGCCCGCCGATTCAGGCTACGCCGACGTAACTTAGCAGGCAAGTACATTGTGAATCATGTACTTGCCTCGCTAACTTACGGCGGTGTAGCTTAAATTCCTTAAGCTACGCCGCCGCAAAGTTACGGCGATCTTACTGAATCTACCCACTGGTTCTCAATTTCCCCATTGGAAATTCCGACCGTGTATGTACGGGGCTTAAGTTGTTCACTTTGCAGGAGAGTTTTCTCTTAGTTTGGAGAATGTGTTGACATTTCAGTTTACAAAGATGAACCAATCACATGTAAGAAAAAAGCAGTATTTTTGCTTGAACTTGATTGGATGAGAGCAGCCAGCAAAGCTTGGCAAAGAGAAGAAGAATGTCTTCTGGACAGCCGCACTCCAAATAAAATTGCCTTCATTGTAAAATCCAACACAGCACTACAAGTCTCAGCACATTGGAAAACTGACGCATTTCACATTTTACTTAGTGTTTAATCACAAGCTACGCGGCTGTCCAGAAGACATTCTTCTTTTCTTTGCCTTGTACTTGAATTGCCTGCACTGGTGGTTTCTGTGAGCAGGATTACCTTTGAAGACGACCACACCTGAGCGGCTTCCCTTTCTGTCCAGCCAGCAAAGATTCACCTCATTCACTAAATGAAGGGAAAATTCCCTGGCAAAGTTCACAACCTCTTTGTTTTTAGTAAATCAATTAAAATGGACTTGAATTAACATTAAAGTGATAAAAAGAACTCACCTATACAGGTAATAGTGGGAGGAGTCCACTCTGGGGAGGTGCGGGGGTTGTTACATCTCATTGTAGATGATGATGGATAATATCCAGACTGACACTGTACTGTGATCACTTCTCCTTTATTATAATACTTCTTGTGTACAGAGATATTCTCCATGTTTGTTATTGTTGGATGAGCGCATAGTGCTGTGAGAGAGATCAAACCTTTATATATAATAAATGTGAACATGAAATATCTAGAATCAGTCTGACCAATAAAACCATCACAGAGGATCCTCCATTAGAGTCAGAGATATAAAATGTAACATTATTTCCTGTGATAATAATAATTGCTCAACAAATAAACTGTCAATGAAATGTCATTTGCTGGAAATTTTTTTTTTTTTTTTTTTTTTTTCCAGAAAAGTTTTTATTGAAAGTTAATGTCAATACATTCAGATATGCATTACATAAGTAAGTGGTTAATTTGCTGGAAATTTTTAACTCCTTTTCATTTTTAAATGTCAGTTCTGCTGCACTTTCTGTACATCCCAGAGATGTCCCTTCACAGGACCCCTCCCCCCCCCCCCAGACATGTTATTTAAAGGAACTGGACATTTATAATGTTTCACTTTAACCTCCCTGGCGGTATGATTCTGTCTGGAATTACATACCAAAAGCGGTACAATTATTTTGCAAGGAAATTTGGCGTTTTATACTGTAGGCCTGTAATTTTTAGGAATAACTCACTTAAATCTGACCAAGCAAGAGTCTTGTAGGCATCCCGGGTATGATTTTTTTTTTAAAACAAAATTATAAATAATATAATATCAGGGCTCAAAATTTCAAGTCCTAAGCCACTAGCCAGACCTTAAGAGTTACTCGCCACCAGTTGCCCCACCCAACACCTCCCCTGCCCCACCCCTAAGTCCGCCCCTAAACACGCCCTTGTAAATTATCTCATAAAAAATTACACTGTTAAATATTTTAAGCAGAATTAAGTTCCAAAAATAAATATTAACAATAGTAACATAAAGCATATCAGTACCCATCTGTGCAGCCTCAGTGTGCCCGTGAACGCAGCCTTACAGTGCCCCATCAATGCAGCCTTACAGTGCCCCATCAATGCAGCCTACAGTGCCCCATCACTTGCAGCCTTACTGTGCCCCATCACTTGCCGCATTACTGTGCCCCATCACTTGCCGCATTACTGTGCCCCATCAATTGCCGCATTACTGTGCCCCATCAATTGCCTCTCAGCAAAAATCCCCCCAATATTCCCCCTCTTAAAAATCTTCACCCCCATATGCCACCTTCCAGTACAAATACCCCCTCTCAGCACATTACTTCCCCTCCATTTCCCCCTACCAGCACAAGTCATCACCCTCATATACCCCCTTTCAGCACAAATCCCCCTTCTCAGTAAAAAAATGCCCCCCATATCCCTCGTCCCAGTATAAATCCCCCCCAAACCCCTCCTTATACAAATTATTTTACCCCCCCAAATCCCCCCTCTCAGCCCAAATCATCCCCCCCATCTCCATGTACAGATTTCCCCTCAGCATAAATCATCCCCCATCTCCCCCTCCCTGCACAGACCCCCCCTCTCAGCACAAATAATCCCCACATCTCCCCTCTTTCAGTATTAAACCCCTCTTCTTGCCCAAATTCTCTTATTCCCCCCAACCAGCCACCCTCAGCAGAAGACTTACCGGTTATCAGAGACCGGGTCCTCAGTGATTGATGGCCGACACTTTAGCAGCTCCCATCTGTCCCAGCCGGCTACCTGCATGTTAGTGTCAGAGCGCCGGGAGATCTCCTTCGAGTGTGTGTCGGCATTTGCCAACATCTCCTGCGGGGTGTCCCCGGGTCTCCAGCGCAGTGATGGCTGACACTAGCAGCTCCTATTTGTCCCAGCCAGCCGCATGTCAGCCGTGTCAGGGCGCCAGGAGATCTCCTTCCCAGGTTCCTTCTCTGCTTTGGCGTGTCTTCTGATGGGACGGGAGAAGGAACCTGGGAAGGAGATCTCCTGGCGCCCTGACACGGCTGACATGCGGCTGGCTGGGACAGATAGGAGCTGCTAGTGTCAGCCATCACTGCGCTGGAGACCCGGGGACACCCCGCAGGAGATGTTGGCAAATGCCGACACACACTCGAAGGAGATCTCCCGGCGCTCTGACACTGCTAACATGCAGGTAGCCGGCTGGGACAGATGGGAGCTGCTAAAGTGTCGGCCATCGCGATCGCTGCGCTGGGGACCCGGGGACACCCTGCAGGAGATGTCGGCAAATGCCGACACGCACTGTAGTAGCCCACTCGCTATCACCCGAGACTGAAGCCCCGCTCTTGCCCATGCAGTCCCGGCCCCTGGTGTCACCCCTCTGGCGGGTGTCACCTGGTACGGTCCGCACCCCCATAGCAAGCCGCTGCAAACCCCTCTCCATGACACACAGCGGAAGATGCCCGCTGTGTGTGATACAAGAGGGGGAGAAGGAGAGAGCTGCAGCCTTGGCTCAAAGCGGTGCCAGGGCAGTCCAGTTCTGCCGTTCTCTGTGTCCTTCGGCTGACAGAACTGTCAGCCTGGTTCACCCCAGCTCCTCACTCGCCCTGGAATAAATTTCACTCGCAAAATGCGAGCAAAAGAGTGAAATTTTGAGGGCTGATAATATAATAAATAATTATAAATAATTATAACAAATAATAATATAATTATATTAAAAATTATTCAATAATGTAATCAACTCAAAATCACTGAAATTTGCTCAGTTGCAGAATTGTCGCTGTCATTACTTTTTTTTTTTTATGAAGAATTTCCCCGCAAATCGCTATCGCACAATTCTGCAAGTGATTATAATTTATTATCGCTGTTTTCTAGCTGATCTAAATCCACTTTTGACATAAAGGGACACTTTTGGACAATCTACAGTTTCCAGGCAGAAAGAACAGTTTTTATTATATAAAAGTACATGCAGGACACAGGGCAGACCACTAGGGACAAGGGGGGGGGGTGTATTTTTTACATACAGTACTGTAATCTATAAGATCACAGTATACTGTATGTATAGTGTTTGTTTACTTTTTTGAATTTGGCGCCGTTCTTCGCCCCCGTGCGTCGTAAAAAAAGATAAAAGTTCATAAAATAATATCTTATATAGTATCTATCGGTAAAGAAACAAAAAGCAATATCTGAGGAAAAATGATTTCCCCATGTTCCCCAGGGCAGTGCCCCCTCCCAAAGCTATTTTATGACACCTTCTTTCCTATTAGCCCAGAAATCGGGTATTTTTCATTTTACAGATTCGGCTCCCATTGATCACAATGGAGGTTCGGCATCTGAACTATTCAGAAATCCGGGACAGTTTGGCTCATCAGTGATATGTATAGAGCAATGCACCAATCAGGTTTTATTTTACATCAATTTAGATTGGTGGGACCAATAAATAAAGAGAGGTGACTGCTGATTGGTTGCTCCGGGTTCCTGCAGTCTGTATATTGAGAATTATTACTCACCTATACACTGTGGAGGATTACTACTCACCTATACACTGTGGAGGATTACTACTCACCTATACATTGTGGAGGATTACTACTCACCTATACACTGTGGAGGATTACTACTCACCTATACACTGTGGAGGATTACTACTCACCTATACATTGTGGAGGATTACTACTCACCTATACATTGTGGAGGATTACTACTCACCTATACATTGTGGAGGATTACTACTCACCTATACATTGTGGAGGATTACTACTCACCTATACATTGTGGAGGATTACTACTCACCTATACATTGTGGAGGATTACTACTCACCTATACATTGTGGAGGATTACTACTTACCTATACACTGTGGAGGATTACTACTCACCTATACACTGTGGAGGATTACTACTCCCCTATACACTGTGGAGGATTACTACTCACCTATACACTGTGGAGGATTACTACTCCCCTATACACTGTGGAGGATTACTACTCACCTATACATTGTGGAGGATTACTACTCACCTATACACTGTGGAGGATTACTACTCCCCTATACACTGTGGAGGATTACTACTCACCTATACACTGTGGAGGATTACTACTCACCTATACACTGTGGAGGATTACTACTCCCCTATACATTGTGGAGGATTACTACTCACCTATACATTGTGGAGGATTACTACTCACCTATACACTGTGGAGGATTACTACTCACCTATACATTGTGGAGGATTATTCCACCCAATGGAGGTTCTACTCCTCAGACATCGTACAGAGGATGGATTTGGCTGATATCCATCCGGACATGTTACTGTCACTGTATCCCAGATATTATAAAATGTCTTCTTTGGATACATTGTCAGTATTTTCTCCTCTGGATTCCTACACAGAGCTGTAAAGTGATCAGAAGAATGAATTACATCTCAGAGATTGGGGGAACAATGTGACAAATACAATTTCCTGTGGATCCTTTTCTCTATCCTGGAGATGTTCTTCTACTAAAAGTAATTATAATATTCCCCTTTATTCTCCCCGATGCTTCATATAAAGTTATGTAGGTGGGGGGGGGAGGAGTTGGGACAATACAGAGGACTTCATATCATTATCTTCTCCTGGGAGGTTCAGCCTCGGGCCCCCAGAAAGTACTTAGATGGGGTGTGCAGTCGGAAATTATGGGTGCGGCAAAATTGTACTAAGAATGGGAGGGGCTAAAACTTGATCATACTCTGTCTACTCAGTACTATAGGGCACAGTCCTTGTAATTACTTTAGGTGGTCACCCTAATATACAGCCCATGTATAGAGTGCAGTGGTCAGGAGTATGTGATATACAGCCCATGTATAGAGTGCAGTGGTCAGGGGTATATCATATACAGTCCATGTATAGAGTACAGTGGTCAGGGGTATGTCATATACTCACTGAAGAAAGGTCAATTTTTGTGCCCTGGAGGTGTGATCTCTCTAGAGAAAGACTTATCTGTGTGCAGGGGTGGGGGTCTCACTGGGGAATCGGTGTGTGCTGCAGGTGGGATTTCAATGAAGAAAGGTGGAGGTGGGACCTCACTGAGGAAGAATCAATGTGTGTGCTGGAGGTGGGATCTCTCTGGGGAAAGATCAATGTGTGTGCTGGAGGTGGGATCTCTCTGGGGGAAGACCAATGTGTGTGCTGGAGGTGGGATCTCTCTGGGGGAAGACCAATGTGTGTGCTGGAGGTGGGATCTCTCTGGGGGAAGACCAATGTGTGTGCTGGGGGCGGGATCTCTCTAAGGGAAGACCAATGCGTGTGCTGGAGGTGTGATCTCTCTGGGGGAAGTCCAATGTGTGTGCTGGAGGTGGGATCTCTCTGGGGGAAGACCAATGTGTGTGCTGGAGGTGGGATCTCTCTGGGGGAAGACCAATGTGTGTGCTGGGGGCGGGATCTCTCTAAGGGAAGACCAATGCGTGTGCTGGAGGTGTGATCTCTCTGGGGGAAGACCAATGTGTGTGCTGGAGGTGGGATCTCTCTGGGGAAAGATCAATGTGTGTGCTGGAGGTGGGATCTCTCTGGGGGAAGACCAATGTGTGTGCTGGAGGTGGGATCTCTCTGGGGGAAGACCAATGTGTGTGCTGGAGGTGGGATCTCTCTGGGGGAAGACCAATGTGTGTGCTGGGGGCGGGATCTCTCTAAGGGAAGACCAATGCGTGTGCTGGAGGTGTGATCTCTCTGGGGGAAGTCCAATGTGTGTGCTGGAGGTGGGATCTCTCTGGGGGAAGACCAATGTGTGTGCTGGGGGCGGGATCTCACTGGGGAAAGATCAATGTGTGTGCTGGAGGTGTGATCTCTCTGGGAGAAGTCCAATGTGTGTGCTGGAGGTGAGATCTCTCTGGGGGAAGACCAATGTGTGTGCTGGGGGCGGGATCTCACTGGGGAAAGACCAATGTGTGTGCTGCAGGCAGGATCTCCCTGGGGAAAGACCAATGTGTGTGCTGGGGGCGGGATCTCACTGGGGAAAGACCAATGTGTGTGCTGGAGGCGGGATCTCACTGGGGAAGGACCAATGTGTGTGCTGGAGGCAGGATCTCACTGGGGAAAGACCAATGTGTGTGCTGGAGGCGGGATCTCACTGGGGAAGACCAATGTGTGTGCTGGAGGCAGGATCTCCCTGGGGAAAGACCAATGTGTGTGCTGGAGGTGGGATCTTATACTGGGGAAAGACCAATGTGTGTGCTGGAGGTGGGATCTCACTGGGGAAAGACCAATGTGTGTGCTGGAGGTGGGATCTCTCTGTGAATGTACTTTTATGTGTCATAGAAGATCCTTGAAATATATTTTTATTTTCATTTATGATGATGATATAGACTCAGCGTTTCTTCTTATTTTCACAGGTTTTCTTTGCAAAATTTTACCTGACTGAACTCTCTGATATCAGGCATTTCAGATGTAGGATGTCTGCAGACAATGGGATTGATGTACGAAGCAAACAGGCCGTTCACTTTGCATTATTCTGTTACTTTGGTGAATGTGGTGAAAATTCACTTTTCAAAGAATACCCAATCACGTGCAAGGGAAAAGCTGGCACATGATTGGATGACAGCAGTCAGCAGAGCTTCACCTCATTCACTGAGCACATTCCCCGACAAAACGACTTCCCTTACAAAGTGAACAGTCTATTTGCCTTTAGTAAATCCCCCCAATGTGTCTGTTGTGTAAAAATATGTGAAAGAATTATAAAGAGATAAATAGTACTCACCTGTACAGGTAATAGTGGGAGGAGTCCACTCCGGGGGGGTGCGGGGGTTGTTACATCTCACTGTGTCAGATGATGATGATGAATAATATCCCTCTATACACTGTACTGTCACCTCTTCTCCCTCATTATAATAATCCTTGTATACAGAGGTACGCTTCATGTTTGGTATTATTGGAGGAGAACATTGTGCTGTAGAGAAATAAAATCTTTATCTGTATATAATAAATGTGAATATGAAATATATATAGAAACGGTCTGACCAATAAACCATCACATCTAAACCCAATAACACAAATGTCACATATTACAGAGTACCAGTCCTTAGATGTGGTGGCTGCATTCGTTTTCATTTTACAGGATAATAACCCTTTTCTGCAAGTACACAAAGTACCTGTTACATAGTTGGTCAGGTTGAAAAAAGACACAAGTCCATCCAGTTCAACCAATAAAAGGAAAGAAAACTGCTACAGGTAATCCTGCCAGAAGTTCCATGTCTTTATCATCTCCCCCAGCTATCCTCTGACCCAGAGCTCAACATTTCAAGTCCTGATCTACTAGCCAGGCCTCAAGGTTTACTTGCCACCAGTTGCCCCACTCAACCTTTACTCTGGCCCGCCCTAATTCCACCCCTAATCACACCCTCATAAATTATCTCATGAAATGATACTGAAATGTTTTATGCAGAATTAAATTAAAAAAATAAATATTAACAAAAACAGCTTCACCAGTGCCCACCATTGCAGCCTCACCAGTGCCCACCATTGCAGCCTCACCAGTGCCCACCATTGCAGCCTCACCAGTGCCCACCATTGCAGCCTCACTGTGCTTACCATTGCAGTCACACTGTGCCCACAATTGCACCCTCGCTGTGCCCACCATTGAAGCCTCACCAGTGCCCACCATTGCAGCCTCACCAGTGCCCACCATTGCAGCCTCACCTGTGCCCACCATTGCAGCCTCACCTGTGCCCACTATTGCGGCCTCACTGTGCTTACCATTGCAGCCACACTGTGCCCACCATTGCAGCCTCACTTTGCCCACCATTGCACCCTCACTGTGCCCACCATTGCAGCCTCACCAGTGCCCACCATTGCAGCCTCACCAGTGCCCACCATTGCAGCCTCACCAGTGCCCACCATTGCAGCCTCACTGTGCTTACCATTGCAGTCACACTGTGCCCACAATTGCACCCTCGCTGTGCCCACCATTGAAGCCTCACCAGTGCCCACCATTGCAGCCTCACCAGTGCCCACCATTGCAGCCTCACCTGTGCCCACCATTGCAGCCTCACCTGTGCCCACTATTGCGGCCTCACTGTGCTTACCATTGCAGCCACACTGTGCCCACCATTGCAGCCTCACTTTGCCCACCATTGCACCCTCACTGTGCCCACCATTGCAGCCTCACCTCTGCCTACCTGTGCCCACCATTGCAGCCTCACTTTGCCCACCATTGCAGCCTCACCTGTGCCCACCATTGCAGCCTCACTTTGCCCACCATTGCAGCCTCACCTGTGCCCACCATTGCAGCCTCACTTTGCCCACCATTGCAGCCACGCTGTTTACTGTTAGAAAAGTGAATATCTATTTGCTTTTCTAACACACCTGGGTGGACTGCAAGTGCAATTCTCTGCACTCTGAGTTCACCTTTTTTGAAGCCTATTAGAGCCTATGGCCTATGGCTCTAATTGGGTGTTTAAAAAAACACCCCCGCCGCTGAAAAAATTTTTTTTTAAAAGTTCATAAATTGATCTATAAAGAATATATATAAAGAAATGCAAAATCTAGGGGGAAAATGTAATCCCATGTTCCCCAGTGCAGTGCCCATCCCCCCAGGCTATTTTTTTGACACCCCCTTTCCTATTAGCCCAGAAAACGGGTATTTTTCATTTTACAGATTCGGCTCCCATTGATCACAATGGAGGTTCGGTATCGGAACTATTTAGATCTCTTCTTCAACCAAATCCGGGGCAGTTTGGCTCATCAGTGATATGTGTAGAGCAATCCACCAATCAGGTTTTATTTTACATCAATGTAGATTGGTGGGACCAATAAATAAAGAGAGGTGACTGCTGATTGGTTGCTCTGGGTTCCTGTAATCTGTATATTGAGGATTACTACTCACCTATACACTGTGGAGGATTACTACTCACCTATACACTGTGGAGGATTACTACTCACCTATACACTGTGGAGGATTACACAGCACACACCAATGTGTGTGCTGGAGGTAGGATCTCTCTGGGGAAAGACCAATGTGTGTGCTGGAGGTGGGATCTCTCTGGGGGAAGACCAATGTGTGTGCTGGAGGCGGGATCTCTCTGGGGAAAGACCAATGTGTGTGCTGGAGGTGGAATCTCACTGGGGAAAGATCAATGTGTGTGCTGGAGGTGGGATCTCCCTGGGCAAAGATCAATGTGTGTGCTGGAGGTGGGATCTCCCTGGGGAAAGATCAATGTGTGTGCTGGAGGTGGGATCTCCCTGGGGAAAGATCAATGTGTGTGCTGGAGGTGGGATCTCCCTGGGGAAAGACCAATGTGTGTGCTGGAGGTGGGATCTCTCTGGGGAAAGACCAATGTGTGTGCTGGAGGTGGGATCTCTCTGGGGAAAGACCAATGTGTGTGCTGGAGGTGGGATCTCACTGGGGGAAGACCAATGTGTGTGCTGGAGGTGGGATCTCTCTGGGGGAAGACCAATGTGTGTGCTGGAGGCGGGATCTCTATGGGGAAAGACCAATGTGTGTGCTGGAGGTGAAAACTCACTGGGGAAAGATCAATGTGTGTGCTGGAGGTGGGATCTCTCTGGGGGAAGACCAATGTGTGTGCTGGAGGCGGGATCTCTCTGGGGAAAGACCAATGTGTGTGCTGTAGGTGGAATCTCACTGGGGAAAGATCAATGTGTGTGCTGGAGGTGGGATCTCTCTGGGCAAAGATCAATGTGTGTGCTGGAGGTGGGATCTCCCTGGGGAAAGATCAATGTGTGTGCTGGAGGTGGGATCTCCCTGGGGAAAGATCAATGTGTGTGCTGGAGGTGGGATCTCCCTGGGGAAAGACCAATGTGTGTGCTGGAGGTGGGATCTCTCTGGGGAAAGACCAATGTGTGTGCTGGAGGTGGGATCTCTCTGGGGAAAGACCAATGTGTGTGCTGGATGTGGGATCTCACTGGGGGAAGACCAATGTGTGTGCTGGAGGTGGGATCTCTCTGGGGGAAGACCAATGTGTGTGCTGGAGGCGGGATCTCTCTGGGGAAAGACCAATGTGTGTGCTGGAGGTGGAATCTCACTGGGGAAAGATCAATGTGTGTGCTGGAGGTGGGATCTCTCTGGGGGAAGACCAATGTGTGTGCTGGAGGCGGGATCTCTCTGGGGAAAGACCAATGTGTGTGCTGGAGGTGGAATCTCACTGGGGAAAGATCAATGTGTGTGCTGGAGGTGGGATCTCCCTGGGCAAAGATCAATGTGTGTGCTGGAGGTGGGATCTCCCTGGGGAAAGATCAATGTGTGTGCTGGAGGTGGGATCTCCCTGGGGAAAGATCAATGTGTGTGCTGGAGGTGGGATCTCCCTGGGGAAAGACCAATGTGTGTGCTGGAGGTGGGATCTCTCTGGGGAAAGACCAATGTGTGTGCTGGAGGTGGGATCTCTCTGGGGAAAGACCAATGTGTGTGCTGGAGGTGGGATCTCACTGGGGGAAGACCAATGTGTGTGCTGGAGGTGGGATCTCTCTGGGGGAAGACCAATGTGTGTGCTGGAGGCGGGATCTCTCTGGGGAAAGACCAATGTGTGTGCTGGAGGTGGAATCTCACTGGGGAAAGATCAATGTGTGTGCTGGAGGTGGGATCTCCCTGGGCAAAGATCAATGTGTGTGCTGGAGGTGGGATCTCCCTGGGGAAAGATCAATGTGTGTGCTGGAGGTGGGATCTCCCTGGGGAAAGATCAATGTGTGTGCTGGAGGTGGGATCTCCCTGGGGAAAGACCAATGTGTGTGCTGGAGGTGGGATCTCTCTGGGGAAAGACCAATGTGTGTGCTGGAGGTGGGATCTCTCTGGGGAAAGACCAATGTGTGTGCTGGAGGTGGAATCTCACTGGGGAAAGATCAATGTGTGTGCTGGAGGTGGGATCTCCCTGGGGAAATACCAATGTGTGTGCTGGAGGTGGGATCTCCCTGGGGAAAGACCAATGTGTGTGCTGGTGGTGGGATCTCTCTGGGGAAAGACCAATGTGTGTGCTGGAGGTGGGATCTCTCTGGGGAAAGACCAATGTGTGTGCTGGAGGTGGGATCTCACTGGGGAAGACCAATGTGTGTGCTGGAGGTGGGGTCTCACTGGGGAAAGACCAATGTGTGTGCTGGAGGTGGGATCTCTCTGGGGAAAGACCAATGTGTGTGCTGGAGGTGGGATCTCACTGGGGAAGACCAATGTGTGTGCTGGAGGTGGGGTCTCACTGGGGAAAGACCAATGTGTGTGCTGGAGGTGGAATCTCTCTGGGGAAAGACCAATGTGTGTGCTGGAGGTGGGATCTCACTGGGGAAAGACCAATGTGTGTGCTGGAGGTGGGGTCTCACTGGGGAAAGACCAATGTGTGTGCTGAAGGTGGGATCTCACTGTGAATGTCCACTTTCATGTGTCATAGAAGATCCTTGAAATATATTTTTATTTTCATTTATGATGATGATAGACTGAGCGTTTCTTCTTATTTTCCCAGTTTTTTTTTTTGCCAAAATTTAACCTGACTGAACTTTCTGTATTTTCAGGAAAAATAATAATGGTGTATTCCTCATTTTAGCATTTTGTTTGCAAAGTCCATCTACATCTCGGAGAGGAGTACAGGAATACACACATTCACCGTCACAGAGGAGAGAACAGATATCAGACCTTTCCGATATAGGATGTCTGCAGACAATGGGATTGATGTACGAAGCAAAGAGGCCGTTCAATTTACATTATTATTTTAGTTTGGTGAAAATTTACTTTTCAAAGAATACCCAATCACATGCAAGGGAAAAGCTAGCACCTGATTGGATGACAGCAGTCAGCAGAGCTTCACCTCATTCACTGAGCACATTCCCCGACAAAACGTCTTCCCTTACAAAGTGAACAATCTATTTGCCTTTAGTAAATCCCCTCCAATGTGTCTGTTGTGTAAAAATATGTGAAAGAATTATAAAGAGATAAATAGTACTCACCTGTACAGGTAATAGTGGGAGGAGTCCACTCCGGGGAGGTGTGGGGGTTGTTACATCTTATTGTGACTGATGATGATGGATAATATCCCTCTATACATCGTACTGCCACCACCTCTCCCTCATTATAATACTCCTTGGATACAGAGGTACGCTCCATGTTTGGTATTATGGGAGGAGAACATTGTGCTGTGGAAGAAATTACATCTTTATAAATATATAATAAATGTGAACATGAAATATCTAGAATTGATCTGACCAATAAAAAAACATCACAGAGGATCCTCCATCAGAGTCAGAGATATAAAAATGTAACATTATTTCCTGTGATAATAATAATAATTGTCCTCATATGTAATAAGCAGTAAAATGTTAAAGTATCTAAACCCAATAACACAAATGTCACATATTACAGAGTACCAGTCCTTAGATGTGGTGGCTGCATTCGTTTTTATTTTACAGGATAATAACCCTTTCTACAAGTAAAGAAAGTGCCTGTTACATAGTTACATAGTTAATCAGGTTGAAAAAAGACACAAGTCCATCTCGTTCAACCAATAAAAGGAAAGAAAAGTGTTAATCCTGCCAGAAATGTTGTGTCTTTATCATCTCCTATATCAGACAGTGTTATCACCTCTCCCAGCTATCCTCTAATCCAGAGCTCAACATTTCAAGTCCTGAGCTACTAGCCAGGCCTCACTCGCCACCAGATGCCCGATCCAACCCCTACCCTGCCCGCCCCTAATTCCACCCCACAACAATGAAATACACTTAAGTGTTTAATGCAGATTTAAGTTACAAAAATTAATATTAACATCAACCTTATTAAGTGCCCACCATTGCAGCCTCACCTGTGCCCACCAATGCAGCCTCACTGTGCTCACCATTGCAGCCCTTTCTGTGCTCACCATTGCAGCCTCACCTGTGCCCACCATTGCAGCCTCACTGTGCTCACCATTGCAGCCTCACCTGTGCCCACCATTGCAGCCTTACTGTGCTCACCATTGCATCCTCACCTGTGCCCACCGTTGCAGCCTCACTGTGCCCACCACGGCAACCTCACCTGTGCCCATCATTGCAGTCACACTGTGCCCACTGCCCACCAGGTAGCCTGGTATCATTCAAGGGGAAAGGGTGGACACTGCCCCCCCTCCTCTTCCCCTTTCCTGGCCAACTAGGCTGCATGCTTGGATTAGGGGTTGGTGTGGATTTCCTGAGGGACCTCACTCGGGTTTTTTGGGGCTTTTTTTTCATGAGGTACCACCTTACACTCAAAGGGACTGCTATACATTTTGGGGGGGTGGTCGCAATTTTTTTTATTCTTGCTGTAGAAGGTGTTACAGCAAATGTGACATTTACAAAAAAAACATAATAAAGTTCAAATTGCCGGAAAATTACATGCATTGCTGACTTCTTGAAAAAAAAAAGACAGCACACAGACCCCTCCAAAGGTCCCCCAAATACATAGAAGATCTTGTTGGGAGGGGTCTGTGTGCGGTTTTAATTGACAACTGTGAAGTTGTGCGACGTTGTACCCCAAACAAATATATGTTTGGGGTACAAACATATGGGATATATATTTGTAATTTATATATATATATTTTTTTTTTACTAGTAATTAGCAACTTATAGCGGGACTGCGATATTGCAGCAGACAAATCGGACACTAACTGTCACTTTTGACACTTTTGGGAACCAGTGACACCACAGCGCTAGGGGGTGGTCATGGTGTGTGCGCGCCCCAGACCCAGAAAAGCAGAATCATGAACCAGTACATGATTCTGCACAGAGTGGCCGCCCTTAAAGCAGGAAATGTACCTGGGGGCGGTCAGCATCTGGTTCATTTCCCAAGAAGGGAATCCCCTCCGCTCACAGGGGTCCTGTCCTGGGTGGGGGCACCACCAACTTGATTATCACACCCACTTTTCCACTTAGCAAAGTTTTCCTCTCTTATTTACCTTCAGGTTTACTGCAATATCCTGTTTTGGGGGAGGGGGGGGGGGGGGTATTTCTCATTGTTGGAGACTGAACATTGTTTCATGCTATGTTATACATTGCTTGGTTTATTTCCCTGTGTATTAGGAGTATGACCAGGGGTCAAGTCCTGGGGAAAAAAGTGTGGGAACTCCCACCCAAGATCCACTCCCCCACCAAAAAAAAAAAATTGATACGCTCATATGCATAATTACTAAACGCATGTTTTTTCTAAATCCCGCGATAATTTGCGGCAGACCTCCGCAATGTCTCCTGGGAACAATGACAAAAGCTCCCAGGACACATTGCGGCATCGAGGAAGTGACGGAATACCCGCACACTACCCGATGAATCCATATACAGGAAGCGGCCAGTAACATAAAGGATTTCTAAGGTTCGCCTGCCCCTGACAGTGACTCGAGCTGGGCATCGCCGCTTAGTGAAGGATTGGCTCGGGCAGCTCGGCTGCTCTTGGCTGCTCTAGTCCTGCAAAGGGAACTGAGTTCCTGCTGTGAAAAAAGTGCAGGAACTCCGTTCCCACGCGTTCCCGCAGGACTTGAGCCCTGAGTATGACCACTAGATGTCACTATACACAGATACTCTATCATAATGTTCTTTGTGTTAACTATCTGTTACTGCAGTTTCCTGTTATCTGTTGTTGTTGGTTTTCTACATCTCGTGTACTAACATGAGCACCATGCTCTCTGCTGTATGTCTCTTCAATACAAATGAATCCAAGTAAACTACAGCCATCCATATATGTCTGATTATTCTTTGCATCATCTGCACCAGCCAACAAAGGTTATGGGCCCAGACAACGTGAATCATCAGACAGCCGGAACAGAGGCCTAGTCTTCACCTGCACACCATCTTTGATCAAGCTGCGGAGGAAATCTGCTCTGAGGTATCCAGGCGATTGGAATACGAGCAAGGTACATTAATCATGGCTAGCAGCGGGGATCTTAAACTGGGGATCACTAAGCTAAATAGTGACAACTACCAGATGTGGAAGTTCAAGATGGAGATGTTGCTGAGCAAAGATGACACATGGGATGTCCTCACCACAGACAGGCCGGATGTAGACAACCAGGAGTGGGATAAGAAAAACAGACAGGCAAGAGCCACAATAGCCCTACTAGTAGAAGATGAACAGCTTATCCACATAAAAGGGGAAGATACTGCCAAAGGTATGTGGAATGCACTCCGTAGATTACATGAGAACTCTAGCTTAAACAACAAGTTATATTTACTAAGGAAGCTGTACCAGTCCAAACTGACTCCAGAAGGGGATATGCAAGAACATATAAGAAGCGTGCTGGAGATTGTTGCACAACTCAGGGACCTCGGAGAGGAGATCAAAGATAACCATGTGACAGCAATACTTTTATGCAGCCTGCCAGAGTCATACAACCCTCTGATTAATGCATTAGAGACAAGATCTGAAGCAGAACTCACATTACAGTTAGTGAAATCTCGACTTTCAGATGAATACAAGCGCAGAAAGGAGCAAGCTTCTCACAGGCAAGAGAGCGATACAGGAGCAGCACTTAAAGCAACAGACACCAAGATGCCAAACTGGAAGGCCAAACTATGTTTCCGGTGTAACAGGGCTGGGCATTTCAAGCGCGACTGTCCATTGTGGAGGAATGAGCAGAGGGAAAAAGATCCCAATCAGGCACTCATAACCATGAGGAAAAACAACGACCAAGCAGCGTGGCACGGAACTTTTAAAGTGACAGATGCCGTCACCAACCATAAATGGTATATAGATTCTGGAGCAACAAGTCACATGACTAACGACAGAGAATTCTTTATAGAGCTCAATCCAGACAAGAAAGAAGCCATATATCTTGCAGACGGGAGTTGCACAACTGCTGAAGGAACAGGACATGGAATAGTCACTTGTAAAAATGAGGATGGACAAGTGTTAAAAATACCAATGACGGATGTATTGTATGTTCCCGGACTCAATGGCGGCCTTATATCAGTCAGGCGACTGGCAAGCAAAGGATTAACCACAACGTTTAAAGGTGACCAATGCACTATCCAAGATGGGGAAAGAGTGATAGCAACAGCTAAAGCGGATAAGCACCTTTATGAACTTGATGTTGTCGAGCAAGAAACAAAGCTCTGCACACATAAACACAAGAACTGTATTCATTTATGGCACAGACGTCTGGGCCACAGGCACCCTGACAGCATACAGGAGCTGGCCAGACGGGATTTAACGAAAGGCTTCAAGTTAACAGGCTGCCCAAACACGCTAAGGTGTGAATGCTGCATCAAGGCCAAAGCCACCAGAGTAACCCCACCAAAGGCAAGTGAAAGCAGAGCAACAAGACCGATCGACCCAATACACACAGATGTATGCGGGCCTATGAGAACAACCACCCCAGGAGGAAATAAATACATATTAACTTTTATAGACGACTACTCAAGATTTACAGTGACATACCTAATGAAGAATAAGTCAGAAGTATTCGACAAGCTGAAGGACTATGTTACCAAAGTAAGCAATAAATTTCACAGAAAACCATTAGTACTCAGAAGTGATAACGGTGGGGAGTACACCGGGTTTCAAGTAGAGAATACACTCAGGGAACTAGGAATAGAACATCAAAAGACTGTCCCATATACTCCAGAGCAGAACGGGGTAGCAGAGAGGAAAAACAGATCTCTGACTGAAATGATCAGATGCATGTTGACTGATTCTGGACTCCCTGAAAAATATTGGGGAGAAGCAGCACAAACGGCCACCTACTTACAAAACAGATTACACTCCAAGGCAACAACCAAAACTCCATACGAGCTATGGCACAGTTGAAAACCAAGCATAGGACACCTCAAGGTATTTGGAAGCAAAGCTTTTGCTTACATTCCGGGAGAAAAGCGCAGCAAGCTCCAGAATCGAGCAATTGAAGGTGTCTTTGTTGGTTATGCCGACAACACCAAAGGATACAGAATCATAGACCCGAAGACCGATAAAGTGACAATCAGCAGCAGCGTAACATTTATCGAGGACCCGAGAAATGAAGTAACGGAGCCAGCCATGCCAAGAGCAGAAGAACCAAATAACGCTGAGCAGGTTTTCTTTCCTATGGAACGAACCCCCGAAAGTGATACTGTGTCACAGAAAAGACTGGAACAAACTGAACCAGCTAATGACGCTGAACCAAGACGCTCAATGAGGGAAAACAGAGGTAAACCCCCCAACAGACTCTCGTACAAAGTAGAAACATCCTGCGTAAGAGAACCCACTTGTTGGAAAGACATAACACAACTCCCAGAGAGGGAAGCCAAGAGATGGATAAAGGCAGCTGAGGAAGAAATCATCTCACTACAGGACACGCAGGCTTGGGTACTAACGCAACTGCCGGCCAAAAAGAGGGCAATTGGGTGTAAATGGACTTTCAAGGTCAAGTACAACACTGATGGCACAGTTGAGAGATATAAAGCGAGACTCGTAGCCAAAGGATACTCCCAAAAATATGGAGAAGACTACGACGAGACATTTGCCCCAGTCGTCAAACATACCACAATCAGAGCTCTACTCACAGTTGCAACTACAAAACAAATGCTAGTAAAGCACTTTGATGTAAAAACCGCTTTCCTACACAGTGACTTAACAGAAGACATCTACATGGAGCAACCAGAGGGCTTTGTAGACCCACAAAAGCCAGAACAGGTGTGTTGTCACGAAAGGAGATTCCGCAGTCCTGTTAATGTCAGGGGAATTCAGCCCCAGCGCGTGCGCATTGGCGCGCGTTTGCGCGCGCATGCGCGCGTCAGTGTGCGCGGCGCGGGAGTGTATGCGTCGCGGGAGTGCGCGTGGCGCGGGAGTGCGCGCGCCCGCTGACGGCGTTTGGCGCCAAGGAAACGCTATTTAAACTGGTCAGTCCCTCACCATCTTGCTGACCAGTCTACAGCGTTTACCTGAGAACCTGCATCTGCTACCTATTGATTCACCTGTTTACCTGACCCGGCTTTCCTTGACCTTCCTTGTCTGCAACCTGCCTTTGACCCCGGCTTCTCCTGACCACGGCTCTGCTCAATCCCTGGCTTGTCGCTGCCCGCCCGTATTACTGACCCGGCTTGGACTACCACGATTCTCTGGACTTTCCTTGTTACCTGAACCACTACCGGTGACCCGACCGGCTTACTTACCTGCCTGATCTCTGTACCTACAAGTACCATACTACCGTCTTGTCTGCTGTTTAAGTGCCCTGCCTGAACCGGCATACCTACTGGCTACCATTCCTGGACCACTACTCAGCTTTACCACCAGGCACTTGTGTCCCTCCGGACCCTTGACCCTCTGTCCATTCTACCAGTAGGTCTTGGGTCGGAGGCTTACGAGAGGCCGCTCCCCTGCACGTTGGGCTCTACAACCAGGTACGTGACAGTACTGGTCAGCCATGACCGAGCCCACGCAGGGAGCGTCTCCTATGGAGGACTTATGCCGCCATCTGGATGGTCTTACTACGGCTGTAAGGAACCTACAAGAGGGTTATACCCGTTTGGAGGAGCGCGTCCAAACTTTGGCTACAACCGCTCCTGCGGCATCCGGAACTTCAGCCACCCCTTCTGTAGTGATGTTGCCACCGGAACCCCGTGTGCCCACACCTGAAAGATTTTCTGGTGACCGCAGCAAATACAGAGCCTTCCGCAACGCCTGCGAACTTTTCTTTGCGCTACAACCCAGAACTTTTTCGCTCGAAGCTACAAAAGTGGGCTTCGTCATCTCGTTGTTATCCGGCGAACCCCAAACCTGGGCACATCGCCTGTTGGAACGCAAGGAAGAATGCCTTAACCATCTTGTTGCCTTTTTTCAAGCCATGGACCTTATTTATGAGGATACTCAGTTAGCGGCAACTGCTGAAGCAGCGTTATGTGTACTCCAACAGGGGCGCAGGGCAGTAGAGGACTATGTAGCTGAATTCAGACAGTGGAGTTCCGACACCAACTGGAACGATGTTGCCCTGCGTCACCAGTTCCGTGCGGGCCTCTCGGACTCATTAAAGGACGAACTGGCTCGAGTGGGCATTCCCGCAACGCTTGACGCCCTCATCCTCCTCTCTGTACAAATCGACAGACGTTTAAGGGAACGGCGTGCTGAACGTACATCCGGCCCCGCACGACCCACATGGATGATGCCACGGGTACCAAGCTCTCCGCATATACCTCTTCCAAGTGCTGTATCGACCTTTGCCGATGCCCCAGAACCAATGCAACTAGGCCTACTGCGGCCCTCTCTAACACCGGAAGAGCGCCAGCGGCGCCGACGCAATAATCTCTGTCTGTATTGCGGAGGATCCGGGCACTATGTAAACACCTGCCCTGTCAAGTTCCGTAAGTGTTCAGTCTTGCCTTCTACCCTTTCATCCACTTTATGTAATAATGATACTCACCTGGTAATTTCAATCTCTCTGCAGCTCCCAGGAGGGGATGTCCAAGTACCCGTGATTATTGATTCCGGCGCTTGCAGCGGCTTCATGGATGCTTCCTTTGCCGCCCGACATGGAGTTCCTCTTCGACCTAGACGCTCGGAACTCACCGTTCATTTAGCCGACGGATCAGCCATCAGATCCGGCCCTGTCACTCAGGAAACGGCCCCCTTACACATGATCATTGCCAACAACCATCGGGAAGTTCTTTGTTTTGATATCATTGTGTCACCTATCTTTCCCGTTATCTTGGGAATGCCCTGGTTAAAGACCCATAATCCCCAGATTGACTGGGAGTCCGGGGAGATCAACTTCCTTTCCTCTTACTGCCGCCAACGTTGCCTCCAGGAGTCTGCAGCTTCCTCATCTCCCTTAATGTGTCTAGACTCTGAAGTTGGAAACCGTCAACTGGTTCCGGAGGCGTATCATGGTTTCCTGGATGTTTTTAGTAAAAAAGGGGCAGAAACCTTACCTCCACACAGGTCCTACGACTGCCCAATTGAACTTTTACCTGGTGCAGAAATCCCGTTTGGTAGGATATTCCCTTTGACAGCACTGGAATTGGGCACGTTAAGATCCTATATTGACGAAAACCTTGAAAAAGGCTTCATACGCCCTTCCACATCCCCCGCGGGAGCCGGCATATTCTTTGTGGAGAAGAAAGACCATTCTCTACGCCCCTGCGTAGACTATCGGGATTTGAACAAGATCACAATTAAAAACAGATATCCCCTTCCTCTTGTCCCCGAATTATTCCAGAGACTAGGAGCAGCCGTCATCTTTACCAAACTCGATCTCCGCGGGGCCTACAACCTTGTCCGTATTAGAGACGGAGACGAGTGGAAGACAGCTTTCCGCACCAGATTCGGGCACTTTGAATATTTAGTTATGCCCTTCGGTTTGTGCAACGCCCCAGCCACTTTCCAACATTTCGTAAATGATATATTTAGAGACTACCTTGATCTATTCGTTATTATCTATCTGGACGACATCCTGGTCTTCTCTTCCTCCCTGCCAGATCATCGGAAGCATGTCCAAAGAGTTCTAGCTCGGCTCCGTCAACATAGGCTATACGCTAAAGCCGAGAAATGCGAGTTTGAACAAGAAAGTATTCAGTTTCTGGGTCTTATAATCTCAATCGAAGGTGTCAGGATGGACCCTCAAAAGGTCACTGCTATCACAGAGTGGCCTGCTCCCACCGATAAAAAAGCAGTCCAACGCTTCGTGGGATTTGCGAATTTTTATCGTAAGTTCATCAAGGGCTTCTCTTCAATAATCGCCCCTATCACAAGTCTAACCAAACAGGGCATCCGTTTTCAGTGGTCTCCCGAGGCACAAGCTGCTTTTGTCACCTTGAAGGATCTGTTTATTTCAGCCTCCATCCTGAAGCATCCTGATCCGGTTCTACCCTATACATTGGAGGTGGATGCCTCTGAAGTGGCGGTCGGGGCAGTGCTCTCTCAGAGACAGGGGTCCAAATCTCTCCTACATCCAGTCGCTTTTTTTTCCCGCAAACTTTCAGAAGCCGAGAGGAATTATGATGTTGGGGACAGGGAGCTTTTGGCAATCAAAGCAGCCCTCGAAGAATGGCGCTATCTCCTGGAGGGTGCTGCACACCCTATTCTGATCTTCACGGATCATAAAAACTTAGAGTATTTAAAGGTTGCCAAAAGACTGAAGCCACGCCAGGCCAGGTGGGCATTGTTCTTCACCCGTTTTTCGTTCCATATAACCTACAGACCTGGGTCAAAAAACACCAAGCCCGACGCCCTCTCCCGGATGTTCAGTGGTCTTGAAGTCCCTTCATCTTCAGACACCATCCTTACTCCTGGAAATTTTCTCATGTTACAAGGAGACATTCTCTCTCAAATCAAGCAGGCTTCTTCAGGAAGTTCCTTAGCCCCAGATCCTACTCTACAGTTAAGGGACGGCCTACTCTGGAACAAGGACAAGATTTTCGTCCCTCAACAGCTACGGGTAGCAGCTCTTAAGTCCTGTCATGACCATGAGCTAGCTGGTCATTTTGGGATACATAAGACGGCTGAGCTCCTCCAGCGCACCTTCTGGTGGCCCCAACTACTTCAGGACTGTAAAAATTACGTGGAATCCTGCATTACCTGTATTCAGCATAAGGGTAGCAGAACCAAAGCTTGGGGTTTACTCAAACCACTGCCTATTCCAGAGAAACCGTGGAGAAGGATTTCAATGGACTTCATTGTTGAGCTACCCCCTTCGGAAGAATATACCACTATCTTTGTGGTGGTGGACAGGCTTTCAAAGATGGCGCACTTCTTACCAATGCTGGGGACACCTTCTGCGGCTGAAACAGCAAAAATTTTCATAAGAGAGATTGTGAGACTTCATGGCATACCTGCTAATATCGTATCGGACCGTGGGGTGCAATTCACCTCAAGGTTTTGGAAGGCTCTGTGCGGGGCATTGAAGATTGACCTTTCCTTTTCTTCTGCGTACCACCCGCAGACCAATGGCCAAACGGAGCGCACCAATCAGACGCTCGAGCAATATCTGCGATGCTTCTCCAGTTTTTCACAGGACGATTGGGCCTCTCTATTGCCTCTGGCAGAGTTCGCCTACAACAACTCGGTCCATTCGGCCACCAACCAATCTCCATTTTTTGCTAATTATGGCTTCCACCCTCTCTTCCTATCCAACACTATCCCGGAATGCTCAGTACCAGCAGCCCAAGAAACCTTGGATTTTTTCGCCACTAATAACAAATTACTCCAAGAGACAATGGCAAAAGCCCAAGAACATAATAAAGAGGTATTCGACAGGAGGAGAAGGGGGGAACTTGATCTGGCTCCAGGAGACCAAGTTTGGCTGTCCACTTTGAATCTAAAACTAGCCTGCCCTTCCAAGAAACTTGGTCCCAAGTTTGTGGGGCCTTTCCAGATTCTCAGGAGGATTAATGAAGTGGCCTACGAGTTAAAACTACCTGCTTCTTTCCGGATCCATCCAGTTTTCCATGTGGCACTTCTCAAGCCTGTGATCCCGGATCCCTTCACCGACCGGAATGTCGGTCCCCCCGAGCCGGTACTTATCGACGGCGAGGAGGAATTTGAGGTGGAATCCATCCTAGATTGTCGGAAGAGACGTAACCTAGTACAATACCTAGTGAAATGGAAGGGGTATGGTCCGGAAGAAAATTCCTGGGAACCAGAAGCCAACATTCATGCCCAGAGACTGATCCAAGCTTATAAAAGGGCACACCCAGGAAGATTGGCCCAGTTGGGCATCCGGAGGCTGCCCGTAGAGGGGGGGCAATGTCACGAAAGGAGATTCCGCAGTCCTGTTAATGTCAGGGGAATTCAGCCCCAGCGCGTGCGCATTGGCGCGCGTTTGCGCGCGCATGCGCGCGTCAGTGTGCGCGGCGCGGGAGTGCGCGCGTCGCGCGTCACGGGAGTGCGCGCGGCGCGGGAGTGCGCGCGCCCGCTGACGGCGTTTGGCGCCAAGGAAACGCTATTTAAACTGGTCAGTCCCTCACCATCTTGCTGACCAGTCTACAGCGTTTACCTGAGAACCTGCATCTGCTACCTATTGATTCACCTGTTTACCTGACCCGGCTTTCCTTGACCTTCCTTGTCTGCAACCTGCCTTTGACCCCGGCTTCTCCTGACCACGGCTCTGCTCAATCCCTGGCTTGTCGCTGCCCGCCCGTATTACTGACCCGGCTTGGACTACCACGATTCTCTGGACTTTCCTTGTTACCTGAACCACTACCGGTGACCCGACCGGCTTACTTACCTGCCTGATCTCTGTACCTACAAGTACCATACTACCGTCTTGTCTGCTGTTTAAGTGCCCTGCCTGAACCGGCATACCTACCGGCTACCATTCCTGGACCACTACTCAGCTTTACCACCAGGCACTTGTGTCCCTCCGGACCCTTGACCCTCTGTCCATTCTACCAGTAGGTCTTGGGTCGGAGGCTTACGAGAGGCCGCTCCCCTGCACGTTGGGCTCTACAACCAGGTACGTGACATGTGTAAACTTAAGAAGGGGATCTACGGGCTCAAGCAAGCAGCCAGAGCATGGAACATGAAGATTAATGAGGCGCTTTTGAGAGAATCCTTTCAGAGGAGCAAGGCCGATCCCTGCCTATACACCAAGAAACTAAATGGTAGGTGGATCTTTGTACTCATTTATGTAGATGATCTGTTAGTATGTTATGAGCAAGAAGGGGATTGTTCCAGACTGCTGGAGGTCTTAAACATGGACTTTGAAACAAAAGATCTAGGTGATGTCAAACACTTCCTAGGCATGCAGATAGAAAGAGAAGAAGATGGTAGTTTTCTTATTAACCAGAGTCACAAAATACAGGAAGTAATTGAAACTTTTGGGCTCAATGATGCCAAACCAGTCAACTCGCCTATGGAGACAAATTATCTTAAAGAATTAAACAACTCAAGTAACCCCTTGCAAAATGACTCACAATTCAGAAGGGCAATGGGGAAGTTACTATACATTGCCACAGTGGCAAGGCCTGACATAGCTACAGCAGTGGGATTCTTATGCAGAAAAGTATCCCAGCCAACCCAGATGGACTGGAACGCAGCAAAAAGGATCATACGCTATTTGAAGGGAACAATAGACTTTAAACTGACATTTTCATCAACAGGGAAGAGTGGTCTGACTGGATATGTGGATGCAGACTGGGCAGGTGACCCCAGTGATCGGAAATCCACCAGTGGACACCTGTTTCTATTTAAAGACGGTCTGATCAGCTGGACCACCAGAAAACAGTCCACAGTGACACTGTCCTCCACCGAAGCAGAATACGTGGCCGCATCACAAGCAGGGCAAGAGGTAATCTGGTTGAGACAATTGCTGGAAGATCTAGATCAGATCCAGAAAGAGTCCACGCCCATCTATGAGGACAATCAAGGATGTATAACACTCGCACAGACAGAGCGGATAAACCCGAGAACCAAACAAATAGACGTGAGATATCACTTCTTAAAGCGGGAGTTCACCCATTTGTAAAAAAAAAAAATTTCTCCCCTTAGCTTCCTGCTCGTTCGGTCTAGGGGAATTGGCTATTTGTATTAAAATATGAGCAGTACTTACCCGTTTTCGAGCTGCATCTTCTTCCGTCGCTTCCGGGTATGGGTCTTCGGGAGCGGGCGTTCCTTCTTGATTGACAGCCTTCCGAGAGGCTTCCGACGGTCGCATCCATCACGTCACTCGTAGCCGAAAGAAGCCGAACGTCGGTGTGGCTCTATACTGCGCCTGCACACCGACGTTCGGCTTCTTTCGGAAAATCGTGACGCGATGGATGCGACCGTCGGAAGCCTCTCGGAAGCCTGTCAATCAAGAAGGAACGCCCATTCCCGAAGCCCATACCCGGAAGCGACGGAGAGGATGCATCTCGTAAACGGGTAAGTACGGATCATATTTTAAAATAAATAGCCGATTCCCCTAGTAAAAACGAGCATGAATCTAAGGGGAAAAAGTGCCCTCTAAGGGTGAACCCCCGCTTTAAGAGACTTACAAGAGCAAGGACAGATGGATCTACAATACTGTCCCACTGAGGAAATGTTAGCAGACATCCTTACTAAGCCTTTGCCTGCGAAGAGACATATGGATCTAACAAGAAGAATCGGTTTGTCTAATTAAGCACTTCACAATGAGAAGGGGTGTTGGAGACTGAACATTGTTTCATGCTATGTTATACATTGCTTGGTTTATTTCCCTGTGTATTAGGAGTATGACCACTAGATGTCACTATACACAGATACTCTATCATAATGTTCTTTGTGTTAACTATCTGTTACTGCAGTTTCCTGTTATCTGTTGTTGTTGGTTTTCTATATCTCGTGTGCTAACATGAGCACCATGCTCTCTGCTGTATGTCTCTTCAATACAAATGAATCCAAGTAAACTACAGCCATCCATATATGTCTGATTATTCTTTGCATCATCTGCACCAGCCAACACTCATGACCCCCAAAAAAGAGAGCTACAGTGCCTTGCAAAAGTATTCACCCCCTAGGCATTTTCCGTGTTTTGTTGCCTCACAACCTGGAATTAACATGGATTGTTTGAGGATTTGCATCATTTAATTTACAGACCACGCCCACAACTATGAAGATTTTTTTTTTTTTTTTTTTATTGTGAAGCAAACAACAAATAGGACAAAATAACAGAAAAAGTCAATGGCCCAGATTCAAGAAGCACTTGCGCGGGAGCAAGTGTGATTTGCGCCGCGCAAGTACTGATTTGCTCCCATGCAAATTTGCCGCTGATTCTGTAAACCAGTTAAGCCAGAAATGCAGCCATTTTCCCGCGCACGCAGCCTAGCTGCTCCGGCGCAATTTTCGCGCAATTTTGCGCGGGGTGTAAGTTGCGCCTTCATGGAATTCCCTCAGCGAATATGCAAATTAGGTACTGCCGATGATTCAGCAACATGCGCGTGTGATGCGCATCTTGCGCTGGAAGCGCGCAAGCTTTTTTCCCTGGGCAAACTTGCTCCTGTTCAAAGCAGGGGCAAGTTAGCAAAAGATGGCCAAATGTCATCTGAAGGAGCGCGCAACTTCAGCAGCACCTAGACAGACGAGCTGAACAAGCAGAGCACCCACATTTTCGGGACCTCACATCTGTGCACCAACATGCCAGGGGCAGCTATGGTTCTTGATATTCTATTGACTGAGCCGACTCGTAGGAGGGCACGGGAGAGGATTTACAGAGGGCGCTACAACCTTTTTCAGATGAATGATAATGAGGTGTATCGCATGTTTCGCTTTAGCCCTGAAGTCATCCTTGAGTTGGTAACAATCCTGCAGGATGACATCAGCAGCCCGACCCATCGGGGACAGGCAGTGCAGCCACTGGTGAAGGTAGTGGCAACCCTTCATTTTTTGTCAAGTGGCTCATTTCAGCGCACAGGTGGAATGGTGGCGGGGATGTCCCAATCCAGCATGAGCAGGTGTGTGCACCAAGTGATCCCTGCAATACTCAGACGCATGGGCACACAATTTATCAAACCAACCACGGCTGACCTGCGGCAGAAGGCAATCAGTGATTTTTATGCATTAGCCAGATTTCCACGCACTGTGGGTGCAATAGATTGTACCCATGTGGCACTACGCCCCTCCGGCTCCTCGAGCATATCTACTGCAACAGGAAACATTGGCATTCGATAAATGTGCAGATGATTGTGGATGCACATGGCCTCATATGGCATGTCCGTGCCAAACACCCAGGGTCAAGCCATGACAGTTTTATTTACCGACACAGCCCCATCCCAACCGAGTTTGACCAGAACATGTATGGAGACAGCTGGCTGATTGGTGAGTGACATGGGTGTCAGGTATGACTGCCCCTCCCCCATGATGCACACATCACAAGGGGCACATGCACGACTAACATCCTCCTGTCTTTTCCCTTCCAGGTGACTCTGCATATGCCCTGGGACCTCACATGATGACCCCATTTCGTAACCCTCAAACACCAGGAGAGGAAAGATTTAACGAAGCCCATGCACGTACCCGTGCGGTGGTGGAGCGCACATTTGGCATCCTTAAATCTCGATTCAGATGTCTGGATAAATCAGGGGGGACCCTATTGTATTCACCCAACTTTGTATGCCAAATCGTAGGGGCATGTAGTATTCTCCACAATTTAGCTCTAAGAAGGGGCATGCACATTGAGCTACGCAATGACCTTACCCCCGAACCACGCAACCCCCCCCCCCAAGAAACACTACCGGATCTTCTGAGGGAAGAGCAATCCGGAATGGTCTTGTGGAACGTCTCTTTGCACATTAAACACACCCTGATCTTGTCACAAGTATAATGCATGTATGTACACCACTGTAGTCCCTAGCACACACACGACACATGCACCCCAAATTGGATTAGACCCAACAATACCCCATGGTATTAGGGAGCAGCAACGCCGCGTCAAGGCTCCAATTATGTTGCTGTCCATTCATACACCTTTCACATGGCAGAGGGTGACACCCCTTTTCCAGCAGGAGTGCCACCCCCCCCCCCATTCACACACCAGTCACACTGTAGTATACACTCCTCACCGTGTGTAGGGACTACAAATAAATATAAAAACTCAGATCCTGAGCATATAAAAAAATAGAAACTCATATCCTGAGCATATATAAAAATAATAAAAAAATCATATTCTGTGGTGAAAAAAAATGTAGACATAAAATTATTTTTTGTTTTTTTTCTTTGGGCCAAGGGTGCCCCGGCTCCGGCTCCTCAATCTCCGTGGTGCAGAGGAGGCATGGGGTGGGGATGGAGGGGGGGGGGGAGGAGCATCAACCCCTACTTCCACACTCCGTGCAGGTGGTGGCTGCATGCCCTCCATGGCGTTGGCCAGGCGGGCGAGGATTGTGTTGGTCTGGGCCAACATCCTCATTTGGCGGGTGGTGGTATCCCGCTGATGCCGGCGGGTAACTCTCGCCTCCTCCTGCACTGCAGCGGTGTTGGCCTGCACAGCAGCGGTATTGGCCTCCACCGCAGCTGTCATCCTGCTTAACAAAGCTGGTGTGGTCTCCTGAGCCACCAAGCAGGTGACTATGGCCTTAGAGTTGCCACTAATTTCCCCCAGGCTCTGTGCGACATGTTTGTCCCGGTCCGCATGCAGGGTGAGGGCATGCTGCATAGAGGTGGAGGTGGATGCCATGCTGTCCGCCAGACGACGCACCTCTCCCACCATGGCCCCTATATGGCGGGTCTGTAGGGCCTGCTCCTCCAGCAGACCGTCACGGAGGGTGGAGGGTATATGCCTCGTTTTTGAGAGAGCCTTCCTGGGAGGAGAGGCTCGGCCACGGACAGAGGGAGAAGGGGAGGGGTCCACAAGGGAGGGGCTTGCCCTGGAGGGGCTTGCCCTGGAGGGGGATGACGTGCTGGGCGGGGGGGGTGGTGGGTTGGTCAGGGATGGTGGTCTCCTCCTGGAGGGAGCCAGAGTCCTCCTGGATAAGGAAAAAGGTATCCTCCTCCAATACCACTTCCTCCTCCATACTTGGCCCCGGTATGATGTCCTCCTGGACCAGCATAGCCAGAATGTCCATGGGGCCTGACTGGACACCTGGCTCTGGTCTGGATGGGCTGGGTCGAGCCGCAGCCGAAGACGGCCCAGCTTCATCATCATCATCATCACCACCTGTGGATGACACCAAAACGAAATATTTTGCTGGTGCAACACACTTCTCACATGTTCACTTGTACCCCCTCCCATGATGCACAGCAGATATGAAAGGAAAATAATACTTACATCTTCACTTCTACCCACAAATATGTTCACTTGTACCCCCTCCCATGATGCACAGCAGATATGAAAGGAAAATAATACTTACATCTTCACTTCTACCCACAAATATGTTCACTTGTACCCCCTCCCATGATGCACAGCAGATATGAAAGGAAAATAATACTTACATCTTCACTTCTACCCACAAATATGTTCACTTGTACCCCCTCCCATGATGCACAGCAGATATGAAAGGAAAATAACTTACCAGTCCCCAAGTTCCCAACAGTGGAGTCGAACTCTTCAAGTCCCTCCACCTGCTCCTGCACAAACATTTGTGCAATAAGCTGCTCCTCCTGATTGAGCCGGATCATACATCGCGGCCCACCTCCCGTGCCACCGGTATGCTTCCTGATAAGGGCCAGCTTATCCCGTACCCTGCGCCTCATGTCGTTGAGCTTTTTCTGGATGTCATCCCAGGTACGGACTTCATTACCCAGGGCATTGATGTCCAGGGCTATGGCTTCATATATAGCCCTCCTTTGGGCAATGGTGGTGTTTGCCCGCTGGGCACCATATAGAAGTTCTTTATGTTGCTGGAGTGCAGCAATCAGGATGTCCATCTCCGCAGCCACAAAGTTGGCCTTCCTTTTTTTGGTCCCTTTGGGAGGTGCCATGTCTTGCAAAAGGGCTGAATTTCCTTGCTCAGGGGGGGTAGGAAAAAGCAGGATGAAATTCAGCAAAGAACCTGCGCAAGTCTGCTCCTATTTATTTGCTCAGTGCAAGCAGCTGAGCAGGATTTGCCCTGAAATTATGCTAGGCGCAGTTTGACGCATGCGCAGACGGTAGCGCTCTAACTGCGCATGCGCGCGCCCGGCGCAAACCTCTGCTGAGCCGAAAATTCCTCATTTACATAGGGGCACACCCACTTTGACTTGCACGGCCTTGCGCTCTCAGCTTTGCCTTAAACAGGAGCAAATTAAATGAACAAACGATTCCTGAATCAGGTGGCAATTTGGCAAATTTGCTCCAGCGCAGAGAAATTCAGCTGAGCGGCTCAGGTGTAAGTAATGGGCAAATCTACCTGAATCTGGGCCAATGTGCATAACTATTCAGCCCCCTGAAGTCAATACTTTGTAGAGACACCTTTTGCGGCTATCACAGCTCCAAGTCTCTTTGGATAAGTCTCTATGATCTTCTTGCCACATCTTACCACTGGGAGGTTTTCCCCCATTCCTCCTCCTCGCAAAACTGCTCCAGCTCCTTCAAGTTGGATGGTTTGAACAGCAATCTTTAAGTCTGACCACAGATTTTCTATTGGATTGAGGTCTTGGCTTTGACCAGGCCATTCCAACACATTTACATGTTTCCCCTTAAACCCCTCAAGTGTTGCTTTAGCAGTGTGTTTGGGGTCATTGTCCTGCTGGAAGGTGAACCTCCGTCCTAGCCTCAAATCACACACAGAGTGCTACAGGTTTTGCTCAAGAATATCCCTGTATTTTGCACCATCCAAATTTCCCTCAACTCTGACCAGTTTCCCAGTCCCACAGCATGATGCTGCCACCACCATGTTTCACAGTGGGGATGGTGTTCTTTGGGTGATGTGATGTGTTGGGTTTGCGCCAGACATAGCGTTTTCTTTGATGGCCAAAAAGTAAAATGTTAGTCTCATCAGACCAGAGCCCCTTCCTCCATACATTTTGGGAGTCTCCCACATGCCTTTTCCCAAACTCAAAACACGCCATTTTGTTTTTTGCTGAAAGCAATGTCTTTCTTCTGGTTACGCTGCCATAAAGCCCAACTCTATGGAGCGTACGGCTTATTGTCCCCCTATGTACAGATACTCCAGTCTCTGCTGTGGAACTCTGCAGCTCCTCCAGGGTCCCCTTAGGTCTCTGTGCTCCTCTCTGATTAATGCCCTCCTTGCCCGGTCCATGAGTTGTGGTGTGCGGTCGTCTCTTGGCAGGTTTGCTGTTGTGCCGTGTTCTTTCCATTTGGTGATGATAGATTTGATGGCGCTCCGAGGGATCATCAAAGATTTGGATATTTTTTTTATGACCTCCCTGACTTGTACTTCTCAACAACATTGTCCCTTCCTTGGGGTGGAAGTGTTTGGTGTTTCCTCTAGTAGATTGTCCCTTCCTTGTTTGGAAAGTTTCTTGGTCTTCTTGGCCGTGTTTGGTTAGTGGTGCCTCTTGCTTAGGTCTTGCCACCTCTGGGGCCATTCAGAAAGGTGTGTCTATGTAATGACAGGTCATGTGACACTTAGATTGCACACAGGTGGACGTCATTTCACTAATTATGTGACTTCTGAAGGTAATTGGTGGCACCAGAGCTTTTTATGGGCTTCATAACAAAGGGGGTGAATACGCACATGACAATTATCCGTTTTTTATTTCTGAAAAATAGTTTTATGTATATATTGTCCTAATTTTACTTCACCAACTTAGACTATTGTGTTCTGATCCATCACATATAATTCAGATTAAAAAAAACATTGAACACCGCGTGGCAAGCACGCCCCGGCCAGGTAGGTCATAACGCCGGGGTGCCGTGATCTGGCCACCCTAAAGGTGGGTGCCACACTAGACGAAGAAGATCCAGATCCAATGGCGTCTGCCCCATAAATACCCTCCCCCGCATGCACGAGGACAAACCCTCGTGATTGGCTACTGGGAAAGAGCACCCAAACCTTGACTCCACTGCTGCCACCTACTGCACCGGGGCTGGAAGAACACCCCAGTACAGCAGAATGGGCTTATAGCACAGCCAAGTTGAGACAGAGACCGCAATTTGGACTAACAATCAGGATCAGAGTTAAACTACACTCTGATCTACACATAAATTTAGAACCAGTACTGTATAGTACATAGGTAATACACAAGTTACACAGGGGGTGTGATAGGAAGAGAAGTGATGAATGAAGTGGTCCGGATTTATTTCATGGACTGCTTTATGAATAATCTGAAATAGTGACAGTGTTGTTCCCCAAGATTGTTTTTTTGCTTCCTTTGCCTTACAGGAAGTTACAAGGACATTGGATTTCTGACAGGATCAATGGGTTTTGTGACAGACTCACCCAGGACATCCCCGTACCCTCTTATGTCTAAAATCATCCTATGTCCACTAGGGGCATAGGATGACTGAGAAATGATATCTTGGACTACCTGAGATGGGATTATTCTGTAATTATTATCCACAATATATCCCAGAACTATTTACTGGTTGTTGATTCTGAACTCAATGGGTTAATTGTAAGAGTGACTCATTCATACTGCTAGATGCTAATGTCATTACCTCCAGCCATCTGTCTGTTCTCTGTGCTAATTGACCCTGCTATTGTGTGAAGATGTCATGTGTTTACACTTATGATAATGTGTATTGTATAGCAGGTGAATGAGGAGACGTGACGTCTACTCGCCTAGTCTGGGTAAATGATTAGTTAATTAGCTCATGTTATTTTATCTTCTGGTTACCTCCTCTTTAACTGTATATACAACTATTCTTGGTTCTAATAAACACTCCGGCCCGGATTCACATACATTGGTGCATATTTATGCCGGCGTAGCGTATCGAATATACGCTACGCCGACGCAGCGCAGAGAGGCAAGCACAGTATTCACAAAGCACTCGCTCCCACTCGCTCTCAAATCTACGCTGGGTTTCCTCGGCATATTCCGACGTAGGTGGAAGTGGGCGTGAGCCATGCTAATGACCCCATGCAAAAGAAGTACTTAAAACGAACAGCGCATGCGCCATCCCGTGGCCGCATCCCAGTGCGCATGCTCAGAATCACGTCGAAACAACTGCCTAAGATACGACGAATCACTGCCTACGATGTGAATGTAACCTACGCCCAGCCCTATTCACATACTACGTAAACTACGTAAAATACAACGCCTGTGTTCCCTGGTCCATACCTTTTGCATGGGTTGCGCCTCATATATGGGAAATAACTTTACGCCGGACGTACGACTTACGCAAACCGCGTATATTATGCGCCGGGCGCAAGTACGTTTGTGAATCGGCGTATCTCCCTCATTTGCATATGTGCATAGAAAATCAATGGGAGCGGCAAATGCACCCGGCGTAAATATGCGCCCACGATACGATGGCGTAGGCAAGTTACGTCGGTCGTAGGAAGCCTATTTTCAGGCGTATCTAGTTTTGTGGGCACGGCGCACAGATACGATGGCGCATAGTTACACTTACGCGCGTATCTCGAGATACGTCGGCGTAAGTGCTTTGTGAATCCGGGCCTCCATGTTTAGCACACAAACAAGTCTCGTCTCGTTGTGTGTTGAGGGCAGCTGGAATATCTGATATCTATATCCAGACTGATAGGAAGCGGTATATGACGGAAGCACTTAATTGGAGTGTGGGACGTTCTGTTACAGGTTTGTTTTGTTCTGTACTTGGAGAAAATGTTCTTATTCTAAAATAAGAAAACAAATGCAACCTCCACGTCTAAGGACTGGTGAACAACAATATATGACATTTGTGTTCTTGGGATTTGTTCCACTTTACCTGGTCTTCATAGATTATTTTTAGGAAAAGTGCTTTATCTATATATATAAAACTCAACGGGCCAGATTCACGTAGCTCAGCGGATCTATAGATCCGCTCCATATCTACGTGAATTAAGATCCGCTCCCGCAAGTTTAGGAGGCAAGTGGCTAATTCACAAACCACTTACCTCCAAACTTGCGACGGCGGATCCTAAATCCCCCAGCGGAATTCAAATTCCGCGGCTAGGGGAGTGTCATATTTAAATCAGGCGCGTTCCCGCGCCGATTTAAATGCGCAGGCGCCGTCCGCGAAATTTCCCGGCGTGCATTGCTCCCACTGACGTCGCTAGGACGTCAGTGGTTGCGACGCTTACGTAAACGACGTCCGTCCGTATTCGAGAACGACTTACGCAAACGACGTTAAAAAATTCAAATTCGAAGCAGGAACGCCGGCTATACTTAACATTGGCTGCGCCTGATAAAAGAAGGGGTAAGTATACGCCGGGAAAGCCGCTACGGAAACGTCGTAAGAAGACTGCGTCGGGTCCGCGTACGTTTGTGAATTTGCGTATCTCGCTGATTTACATATTATTTCTCGTAAATCAGCGGGAACGCCCCCGGCGCCATTTTTAAATTTAAAAATAGATCCGACAGTGTAACACAGTGTAACACTGTCAGATCTCAGCCCTATCTATGCGTAACTGATTCTATGAACCAGGCGCATAGATAGGACCAGTGTAAGTCAGAGATACGATGGTGTATCTGTAGATACCGGGAGATAATACACCGGAGTATCTCTCTGTGAATCTGGCCCAACGTGTGTGTATGTATGTATGTTCCAGCATCGCGTCCAAACGGCTAAAGATATTAACATGAAACTTGGCACACATGTTACTTATATGTCAGCAACAAACATAGGATAGGTGGTTTAACCCTTACCCACCCCCATTTGCCATGGTCGGGGTTTTTCTTTAAAGTCCCATTCAACTCTATGGGAAATACATGTTACTTCATAACTTCCAAACGGCTGTAGATATTTCGATAACACTTGGTCACATGTTACTTATATGTCCCCTTAAACTATAGGATAGTTAATTTATCCCTTAACTACCCCCATTTGTGAGGGTCGGGGTTTTTGTTTAAAGTCCCATGCAAATCAATGGGAAATGTATGTTCCCACATAACTTCTGTACGCCTGGAGATATTTCAATAATACCTGCTACACATATTACTTATATGCCAAATAAAAATATATGACAGATTAACCCTTACCTACACCCTTATATAAAAGATGGGTATATTTATATTACTATGATTTTCCTCCTCAAAAGGTTAAGATAGAAAGACCGGGCAACGCCGGGTATTCAGCTAGTTTTAGATAAAAATGAGAACAGACCTGTATATCTTGGGAAGGGGCGGAGCCTGGATGACGGG